>NW_006238918.1:12121631-12170897 GCF_000375325.1 Capsella rubella
AGAGGTCAGTGGTGTACTGACGGACATGTTGAAGGATTCGAGGACGAATCCATGTTAGTGGGGGAGAATTGTAACGCCCGTGTTCTGAAAATTAATAGGAGACTTGAATGTGTATAAGAATTAGAGTGGAGCCGGTTTAATTCCGGTTGATTTCCTAAACTGGTTGATTTGTTTAATTGAACCAAAAGAGGTTTAATTAAAATCGGTTTAGGTAAATTCTGGTTTAATCAGAATTAAACCAAAAACCCTAGTTTTATAAAGAACGCTTCTTCTCTCTTTTGTTTTGTGGCTGTTGTTTCTGAGAGTGGAGTTGAGAAAAGGAGAAGGAGAAGTTTACTTGTGAAAAGGAGAGTGTTAGCTTTGCTTTGGTGTTTAAGGCAAGAGAAGCAGATCCGTCACGTTCTGATAGAATAGAGTTACGACGTATCAAATCTTATCGAAAGGTAATGAATTTTGGTAGGTTTGTTCTTAAGGCGTGTACGTTGATTCTCCTTTTTACAGAAGTAAACTTCTCCTTCTCCTTTTCTCAACTCCACTCTCAGAAACAACAGCCACAATACAAAAGAGAGAAGAAGCGTTCTTTATAAAACTAGGGTTTTTGGTTTAATTCTGATTAAACCAGAATTTACCTAAACCGATTTTAATTAAACCTCTTTTGGTTCAATTAAACAAATCAACCAGTTTAGGAAATCAACCGGAATTAAACCGGCTCCACCCTAATTCTTATACACATTCAAGTCTCCTATTAATTTTCAGAACACGGGCGTTACAAAAGGCAACATAACACAAAAAAACAAGCACACAAGCAAAGGAATCAATCATCTATCATGAAATCACCCAAACACGGATCAAAACTGTTTAGATAAGCTTGACACTCACCTTGATATGGAATGAACAATGACAAAAATAACACAATCAGAGGCATCACAAGACTCTCCTAACACCACAGCCATGAAATCTCCCTTCTCTTTTGCTAAACTCTCAAGAAAAAGACCCAAACCTCACTAGAACTCAAACCTCACAGAAAATTTATAGAAGCTTGTCACTCTCTCAAAGAAGGAAAAAGCAGCTAAACATACATAATTTTTACAAATTACATGCACATTCTCGAATAATACCAATATTCCGTTTTCAACTAATCCATCAATTTTTGTTTTTGTAATGAAAATCTAAGACTAGCTCTACTAGTGGTGCTAATTGGATTGCTCTGTATTTTTGTGGGCCAAAATTGAATGCAAAAATGTTGTGAAGGATCCAGTATATAAAGAAGTGTTTCTTCAGCAGACGACGGAAAAAACCATTAAGCAACGCCACGTGTATATATGTGGTTGGTTGATGAGTAAAAAGAAGAGAATGTTTTTTTCCCAATTTCTTTCCTTTTCAAATCTCTTTTTTTCTCTCGTGACTTTAATTTTAAGCACCTTACATGTGGACATGTGGTACTCTAGTGGAGATGGTCTAAAGGATGTGACATGATTGTAAAAATGTGTAAGGGAAGAAACAAATCTAGCGGTCTCACCGCTCTTCTCTTTGGCGAGTATGCTTCTCTTCTCTCCATCGATTTCATTTTGTATCAGTTTCAACTGACTTTTCATTGCTTAATTCCTTCCTTTGATCTAAATTTGTAATTCGATGGTCCTCCCTTGTCTAAGGGGTTTGATTTTCTTCTTCAAACTTTCTGGATTTTCTTCTTAAAATCTCAAATCAGAGTTGTGGATTAGTGTTGTTCTTGGTTTATTTGGGTTGAATTGGAAGCAACTAGTCGTTGATTGTATAATCCATATGCTGATGCTTGATGAGTCTATGTAGTTTGTTTATGGTGTAGATCTTATTTCTTAAATATTGAAAAGTTGTTGACTGAAATATTGAAAATGGGTAGATCTTTTTTCTTAGGTGGAGTCATATTCTTAGCAAATTGGAATTCGCCTTTTTCTCTAGGCATAGAATGTAGATCGGAATTTATTGTAACTTTCCGGCGATTTTGGTCGGACTTGAATTTTTCCGGTGTTTCATTCCTCTGCCAGTGTTGAGAGACTCCAACCTTTTCGCCTTCCAACGTGTCATCCATCATGTTTTTCTTTTGCCACGTGTTCTGTGATACACCGAATTCTCTTCCGTCTTCAAGGAAGGGTTTCATTATTTGGACATGTGGGCTTTTGTTTAATTTGGCTTGTTTACCTAGGCTTGTGCTTGTTATTTAGGCTTGTTTATTTTTGGTTGTTTGTAATATTGGCTTGTCACTCTTGGCTTTATATGATCAATAAAACAAACTTGTGAAAAAAAGATTGTAATATGTGTCATATCTATCGCTTATAATTTTTTATATGTGTCAAAATAAAACTAACATAGATAAAATTAAACAATTATCAAAAATATTAAAGATTATCTAAAGCAAATTATACAATATATTACAAATTCTAAAAAAAACTATTAATGGTGTAACAAGATATTGAAAAGAGATTATACAAATTAATTTTATATAATTCAGTTGTGTTTGCTTTATACAAATAAAAAGTAATATATATATATATATATATTAAAATATAAACTATCATTTGTAAGTTCTTTTGTTTAAGTTACTTAATAAACCTACAAAACATTGTAATTTCATGTTCTTTTCCACGAACATATGCTAAGAAAATCTAGAATACACAAATTAGATAAATGTTTGCATTAAAATGATGAAAAGAAATATGAAATGTACAGAATGTATACATATTTTAAATGAACACGTTAAGTTGGAACTTAACAAGATAGAGATAAAGATAAATGGCAAAGATAAAGAAATATTACTTGATTGTCAAATGAGTAACCCTAAATTAATTAGGATATTACTCTTTATCGTATTGTTCACAATACAAAGTTAACTAAAAACATGTACAAGTAATCCTTTTTCACAATAAAATAACACTTGAGAGACTCTAGATGCATGATTTAGAGCAATCCTAGATACATGACTTAGATACAATCCTACATTTCACTAGGACTTCGCTATTGTTTTTATGAGTCATAGTTTTTTTTTCTTAGCACAAGTTAATGGAACAACGAGTCTATCTGAACATAAATTAAATCATTAACAACATTTAAAATATTTGTAGAAATCCATCAAAATCTTGAAAATTTAAATTATGAATGTAGTTCACACTATTTTTATTTTGACATTTTCCCTATGTAATGCTAATAGTTTAAGTTATAAATTACTTTTTATTATAATTATTATCTATATTATTAATTTTGAAGTGTTCTATCGTTGAAGTTATGCTTATTTAAAAAGTTATTTACAAATTTAATCCCTAGAATATTGCACAAAAATCAAATTAATTATGGAAAATAAAATTTTACCTAAAAAATGGAAACAATCAAGTAGTTTCCTAAATTATCTCTACGAATTTGGTACTAATACATTACTGATTTCTCAAAAGTCAAAACCAAAAAGACTAAGACCAAAGCAAATTTTTTTTTTTTATTATAAATTTTTTTATCTATTTTGGTATATTGGTTACCAAAACCAATTAATTTCATACCAAAGCTATACCGGTTTACCAATCAAAGCCTTAAACAAAAAAGTCCCCACCGTAATCCAATAATCATCATCTCTCTCACTACGACGTTACCCTTTACTGTTTAATTTCCCAATTTGTCGCCGACGACTCTTCATCTCTCCGACCTTAAATCGCCGGTGATTCTCCACCACGGTCGTCGTCTGATTTCAGAAGAACATGTTTCTGTAATAAACAACGATGATTAAACGATCCAGCAACTGCGCTATTTGCGAGAATACGAATCGTGCTTGTATCTGTAGCGCTTGCGTTAATCATAGGTTTAAACATCGATTTAGAATCTCATGAAATCGAATTGTTTTTTCAGAAAGTCTCATACTTTAGGTTTTTTTTACAGGTTGATTGAGTATAACACTTTGTTGAAGTCACTCAAGAGTAGAAGAGATAGTTTGTGTTTGAGATTGAGTGAGCTATTGGAATCTAAGGTTTGGGTTTTTGAAGATTCTTTTTGAGTATTCTTATTGTTTGTTTTGTGAGAGTGTTTAATTTGTGTGTTTTGGGTTTGGTTTTAGGGTAAAGCTGATGATCAGAAGAATTGGAGATTGAGTCAAAGTGAGAAGCTTTTGAAGTTGAAGAATAGACTTAAGAGTAGTAAGGAGGTAGTGAGTCAAGGGAAGGCTAAGATTGAAAGAGAATCTTGTGGGCTTAAAGTTAGATATGGTGTTCTTGATTCAGCTCGTTCCACGGTAGGAAAAGTTTGATGCTTTATGAGTTATAAAGTGTGATGGAAAGATTCAAGTTTTGCTGATAACTCTGTTTTGCAGCTTGAGAAGATTCGAGTTGAACAAGTTGAGAAGTATTTTCCTAATCTGATATGTACACAGAGCCTTGGTCATGTAAGGAGGCTTAGTTTTGATTTGGTTTATAGGTTTATGGGTTTTGTAATGTGTAATGTAAAGAGTTGAGTTTTCTTGATTTGTAGATGGCGATTTCGTCTGAGCGTCTTCATAAGCAGTCAGTGGTTGTGAAGCAAATATGCAAATTGTTTCCTCTACGCCGAGTATGTATATTAGTTTGATGAATTTTTATGGTTATCTTTTTTGACTAGTGTTTTACACTAGTTGCTCTGTACTGTGTTTAGGTTAGTATTGACGGAGAGAGTCAGAACGGTTCAGTTCGTCAATATAATCTAATTTGCAATTCACGTCTACCGAGTGGTTTGGACCCTCATTCGATCCCATCAGAAGAGCTTGCTGTCTCTTTGGGGTAATGTTTTATTCTTAATTTTCTACGGCTATGCATTTTGGGTTTCAACATTTCTTGTTCCGTGGTATTATTTTGTTTTGTAAGACAAATTTTTTGACATGCGGTGCAGGTATATGGTCCAACTTCTAAACCTTGTTGTTCACAACGTAGCTGCTCCTGCACTACATAGCTCTGGTTTTGCGGTATGATTGTTTTATCTTCAATACGTTTGCATTTCAAGTGATAATCTATTAGCAAAGATTATAAATCACTTTCTCCTCTTGTAAACTCATCCATGTCTGTTGGTTTTTCACCACACAGGGCTCATGCTCCCGTATATGGCAACGAGATTCCTATTGGGACTCACGTACTCGAAGGTACAATCCTTTTTGCCCCTTTTGGAGTCCTCATTGTACATACATGTGCTTTCGAAGATGATAAAATAAATCTAACTAAATGAGTCATTGTTCTGTTGCAGCCATGAGTATCCTCTCTTCATACCCCGCCGGAATTATTGCTCAACCAGCGTTGAAAACTCATGGACAGATAAAAACTCCAGCAATTTTGGTGTAGCTTCCATGGAATCTGATAAAAAAGAAGCGCGTCTGGACCCTACTGGAAACAACAGCTTTAAGTACTCCGCTGCTTCTCCTCATTCGATTGAGTCACACAGAGATCTGCAGAAAGGGATAGCTCTTCTCAAGAAAAGTGTTGTGTGCTTGACAACGTATTGTTACAATTCACTTTGCCTCGAAGTACCTTCCGAGGCCTCGACTTTTGAAGCATTTGCTAAGTTATTGGCCACGCTTTCGTCATCAAAGGAGGTCCGCTCTGTTTTCTCCCTGAAAATGGCTTCTTCAAGGTAAACCAATCTTATTTTCGGCGCAAATATCCGCACATCTTTCGGATATCCTCTTCGCATGTTGTTTCTGTTTTCTCCTTTTGTATTTGGATTTTTAAACAAGTAAATAGTTTGCTGATATGTTTATATGTGCTTCTCTGTTCTGGATGATGCAGATCATGCAAGCAGGCTCAACAACTCAACAAATCCATATGGAACGCCCACTCTGTCATCTCAAGCTCCTTACTCGAAAGTGCCCATCTTCCGGTACACGCTAATTCTTTGTTCTCCTATTATTATTCTTTTGTAGGAAAACCCCAAACATGATCAAAAACCATATTAGCAGCTTAACAACCCATTAAACGATTCAAAAGTTTAATATAACTTCCAGATATGTCATAACATTAGATCTTTCACCCAAATCCTTTACACATGGCCAAACTTTGTAGATGTTGGTGAGTTCATCTGACATTTACTTGGACGAATTGGGCACTTAAGTCCGGATTGATTGGTGTTTACTTTTGCATATGCAGTTCATATGCTGTGTTGCCTCACGGTTTCTTTCTAATGACACCTCATAAATAATTTCGTGCAGAGGAACACAAGTTATAACCAGGATCCGAACTCAGGAGCCAGTTATCTCTCTGCAACGGAATCATCAACCCGCAAGAACAACGATATGAGCGGATGGGATTTGGTGGAGCATCCTAAGTACCCGCCACCACCTTCACAATCCGAGGATGTTGAACACTGGACTCGCGCTATGTTCATCGATGCTAAGAAGAAATGAAGGTTTTGATTCTTGCTTGTTGAGTGAAGTGAAAACTTTTGGTATATATGTCTCTTACATTGTACAGAAACACAGATCATGGGTAGATTCTCTATATCATCTTGCGTTTAAGAACCAAACAAGACACAAACTAATGCAAATCTTAGTTTCACTTTATAAAATTCTGAGTTAGGGTTTAATATATTCACAAAATTAAGTGAACACCATTGATATTTTTCCATTTTCTTCAGAGATAAATTTTTGTTTTTGCAGTGAAAAGAATTTCCATGATTTAAGTAATTCAGTAAATTTGGGTTTGAGTTAAAATTATTTTACACATACAACAACACATTAAAGCAATCAATTGGAACTTTTGATTTTTTTTTTGAATTTTACACATTTATTTACTTTTTAAACTTTTAGTATTAGTTTATTTCCATGATATCTTATATCTCAATTTGAATAATACTTCTAAGTTATTACCCTTTTCAAGATATAATTCATCATTCACTTAACAAACTACTTAAATTCAAATAAATCATTAAAAATATTTGGAAACTTTGATTATGACAATATAATAATGCTATTATAAAAAAATTATATCTAATAATAATAATACTTAGAAACAAAAAAAAATCAACATCTAGGTTATTACCCTTGTCAACATTTAAGTTATATCAACATCTAACTTATTAGCCTTGTCAACATCTAATTCAATTAATTAACTACTTAAAATTAAATAAATCATAAAAAGGGAAACTTAATTTTATGTTACTATAAGAATACTGTTATCTGAAATTTTATATACATAACAAGAATTCAATTAATTAACTACTTAAAATCAAATAAATCATAAAAATAATAAAAAATTGGAAACTTTAAATTTTATGATAATCTAATAATTCTATTATCAAAAATTATACATAAATAATAATAATAATACTTACAAAAAAAAATGAAATATACTCCCCCATTTTGTGAAATAATATGAGAAAGTTACGAAATTGTTTTACAAAAAAAACCCCAAAAGTTGTGAATAATTACAAATCGACCCCAACCCCATGAGATTCCCGCTTCTCCCGCTCCTTTGCTTCTCTTCTTGCCTCTGTCTGAAGAACATCACAACATCGCTCTCTCTCCTTCTTCTTCTTCTTCTAATTCGATTTAAACACATGTTACCTAAAATTTGAATCGTTACCTAAAAATTTCATTTTTTTGTAACATTTTTGTGAATCCATTGCTTTCTGATTCTCTCCGGATCTGTAAGTTTCTCAATACCTTCTTCCTAATTTTTTTTTTTTTGTATTGAATTGTTTTTGAAATCAGTCTCTCTGTTTTGAGTTTTTGAGGGATGTGACAGTAATTGCTGTTTTGTTTTGTCTTCTTGTTTGGTTTTGTGGAATCTGTTATAGTCAATGGATACAGAGAGTTCTCCTAAACACAATGTGGAAGAAACCAAATCTGCTGAGATCATCGCTAAAGAAGTTTCACCTAAACACAATGTTGAAGAAACAGAGGAGAAGGAAGAAGAAGAAGAAGAGATGAAAACTGCTGAGGTTATCGCTAAGGAAGTGTCACCTAAACACAATGTTGAAGAGACAGAGGAGAAGGATAAAGAAGAAGAGACGAAATCTGTTGATAACATCGAAGAGGTTATAACTCGTAAACCCGTTGTTGAAATCGAGGAGGAGAAGGAGGAGGAAGAGATGGAGTCTATAGATATACATGAAGAGGAAGAGATTGAGTCTACAGATAGTGATGATGATAGTGAGAGTTCGGATAATGATTCGAAACATGACGAAGACGAAACAGCGAAAGCTAAGGAAGAAACGGTTGTTGATGATGATGATGATGATGATAAAAGGGATTCTCATCATTCATCATTATCACCAGATACTAATTCTACATTAGCTTCTTCTGCTTGGACAGAGAAAGCAGCGGCGATCAAGAACTTTGTAAGAGTGAAGAGCGAAGTTGCGGTGCATACATTGATTCGTCGTCTTTCGGGGAAATTAATTGTTGACAATGCTGGTGGTAGAGATGATGAGGTGAAATCAGTGGAGTCTCCTAAAGTAGAAGGTAAGTCTTTGTGGAATCCTTTAAGTTATTTGAAGATGATGCAGAACGAGGATGATTCGGTTGATCGAGAAGAAGAGGTCGCGTTGGAGCCTGTAGTGATGAAAGGTAGGATTATACTGTATACAAGATTAGGGTGTGAGGAGTGCAGAGAATGTAGGTTGTTTTTGCATGAGAAGAGGCTTAGATATGTCGAGATTAACATCGATATTTACCCGACAAGGAAGGTAGAGCTCGAAAAGATTTGTGGAGGAGGAGATGATGTTGTTCCTAAGGTGTTTTTTAATGAAGAGTTAATTGGGAGTATTAAGGAGCTTAAGGTATTGGAGGAATCAGGAAAGCTTGAGGAGAAGATTAAACATTTGATAGAAGAAGTACCGCCTCGAGAAGCTCCTGTGCCACCTTTTTCGGGGGAAGATGATGCATCGAGTAAAGGTCTTGTGGATGAACTAGCTTTAATAGTGCTGAAGATGAAGCCTTGCATTGTTAAGGATCGGTTTTATAAAATGCGAAGGTTTAAAAACTCTTTCTTAGGTTCAGAAGCTGTGGATTTCTTAGCCGCGGATCAAAGTCTTGAAAGAGAAGCGGTAAGTAATATGATCATTGTGATGTTTTACGAGTAGAGGATTTGACGGTTTTATATATAATCCAATCTTGTTATATAGGCAGTTGAAGTTGCTCGAAAGCTTGCAAGCCAGCTCTTTTTTCAACATGTCTTAGAGTGAGCTTTTCTTGAGGTTTTCTCCTTTATAGTTTGTGCTTCTTTTGTTTCTTATTTTGCATTCTTTCGCGGTTAATTAGGGAGAATCTGTTTGAGGATGGGAATCACTTGTATCGGTTTCTAGACGATGACCCTGTCGTGTCATCTCAATGCCACAACATCCCTAGAGGAATAATTGAGCTGAAGCCGAGACCTATCGCGGAAATTGAGTGTAGACTCAGACTTGTATATCGAGCGATTCTTGAAGCTTACACTTCGCCAGATGGAAAACATGTGGACTACAGAAGCATCCATGGGAGTGAAGAGTTTGCAAGGTATGGTTAATGGCAACCTTTTCTTTATCTACTTTTGCGTCTTATCACTAACTTTTCGATTCCCGAAGGTACCTACGAATAATTCAGGAGCTTCATAGAGTAGAGCTTGAAGATATGCAAAGAGAAGAAAAGCTTGCATTCTTCATAAACCTTTATAACATGATGGCTATACATTCAATACTAGTATGTGGTCATCCAGCAGGAACTTTTGATCGAACAAAGATGTTTATGGAGTTCAAGTATGTAATTGGCAGCTACACTTACTCGCTCTCGGCTATACAAAACGGTATTCTAAGGGGTAACCAGCGACCAATCTTCAATCCAATGAAACCATTTAGTGCAAAGGACAAACGTTCCAAGGTAAAATTTGTTAGTACTAGTCTATTTGAGTCGTTAAGGACTCATGCTTATTCATATCATATGTCTCCTATGTTTTAGGTTGCTCTGCCTTATGCAGAGCCTCTGACTCATTTTGCTCTGGTTTGTGGAACTCGTTCTGGACCACCTCTTCGATGCTTCACGCCTGGAGAGATCGATAAAGAACTCATGGAAGCCGCTCGCGATTTCTTAAGAGGAGGTGGACTCATAGTTGATCTCAATGAAAAAGTTGCATACATCAGCCAAATCTTTAATTGGTAAAGTCTCAACTCAAACACATCTCATTGAATTAAACTTAGTTATACATCGATCTTTCGATTTCCTTAAACCATGAATCTTTGTATAGGTATGGTGGGGATTTTGGTAAGAGCAAAGAGGAAGTACTGAAGCATGCATCAACCTTCTTGGAGCCACAACTTTCAGAAGCTTTGCTTGATTGTCTAGTTGATACTCAGTTTGAAGTTAAGTACCAACGATATGACTGGGGGCTTAACAACTAAAAAGACTTTAACTATATAACTTCAACCTTGGGAAACTTATACTGTTTTTTTTATTTTGAGTTATATCATTACAACAACATAATTTTATAACTTTGGTTCAATTGTGTTTTAGACTCCATATCATCAAAATAGTATATGCTATATCTTCCGGAATTATGATAAAAACTTTATACTCAAAAAATATTAGTATGCTAAAGAGATAATTTTGGACCTATCGTCATGCATGACATAAGCAAATGGACTAAATGAGTCTTTATTTGGACATATCGTCGTCATGCATGACACCATCACATAACACTAATGTTTCAAAAACTATAATATAATTACCTTAAACAGTTAAACTATGATCCAAAAAAGTGTATAATCAACACTCACTAATCTATCTACCTAACTATGATCAAAACATAAGTCTCATAAACTAATTTTTTATATATTACTTTTTACTTAACCTAATCAAAATGTTAATACACATAAGTTTACTTGTATAATGTATTACTTTTTGATTAAACTAATAAAAAATGTTGGTAACGTTAATAATGTTGGTTTAAAATTGTAAGATAATGTATAGTTTTCCTAATTAAGTTGACATGGGATCGAACACCAAATTGACACTACTATTTAAGTTGACCTGTCAGGATAGTTTTGGTCGCTTGTGTGGTAGAGACACTAGAGAATCTATCCCTTGGTTTCCAAGCAATTACTTTTTCAATTTTCAACATTTTCTTTGATATTTCCTAGAATTAAAGAAAACACCAAATGAGGAAACAAACAAAAGATTGAAAAATCAAAATTGGCCGCTGATGAGAAAATTCCATGTACTTACCTACCTTTCTTCATACCAAGCCTATAAATACATCACCAAACCCTCCTCTTATTCTAAAACCTTATTCTCATATAATTTTTCATAACAATCTTGATAAGATTTTTTTAGATAATTATTTTTTCGAAGATCGATGTACGGTGTTGGCGGATCGAGCACAGCGGGTTTTGCAGAGGCTTACGCGATGAGGAAGATTTATAAGGAGAAGATGAAGATGAAGCTTGCAGAGACAAAAGCAGAGGAAGATAATAAGGACAATAATGTTGAAGAGAAGAAGAGTAAAATCTTGAAAACAAAGAAATCGAAGAAGACCCTCCAGACCAATCCAAGGGTTTCTTCTGCAGATTTTTAAATGTATATTTATTTATTTTTCTTAACTTTGTTTATGATGATGGGTTCTAAACTTCAATTTGTTCTTTACTGTATAATATTTTTGTTCATTAATAACAAAAACTGTTGGTTTGTTGTGTATCTAATGCTTAAGCCATATATACTCTCTTTTTTTTTCTTAGAGTCTGAACTCTGAACACATAGAGTATGAAGACTTATTTTTCTTAACAGCATTTCATACGTTCTCAATATGTAATTAGATATCATTCATTTTATTTATTTTGGTTTATAATTAATCTACTAAATTGAAAATAATGATTTACAAAATATATAAAAATACCAATGTTTGTAAAACAAATTTCTTTTCTTAGAGGATTTAGGAGAATTCTCTTAAACACCACTAAATATGTATATTTCCAAAAATAGAGTTCAATTTCCAAAAAACCACTTAGAAACTTTTTCCAAAATATCACAAAACTAAAACTAACATTCAAAAACTAATTTATAAATCCTAAACACTAAACCCTACCCTTAAACACTATAGCCTAAATATAAATAGTCAACCCAAACATAAAAAAGAATTATATACCTTCAAATAATCATTTTTATGTTTATAATATATGTAGAGAAATCAAACTGTTATGGTATTTTTGAGAAAACAAACAAATTGTGGGATTTTTGGAAAAAACTTAAAATGTGGTATATGATAGAAGATCTCAACGATTTATTACTAAGAAATAAATTAAATCTTTACTTATTCACACTTTAGTAATAGGTGGTGCTTGGGTAGGTTAAAGGGTAAATTTCAATCTGAACAATTTCAAAAGTGTATTTTTATACCTCAACTTTGATAACGTGTGAGTTTCAAACTGAACTAAATATTTTTTTCGAATAAACAACATAAACTATCAAATTTGTGCCAATTTCAACATTGACCGGGATTAAGTTTGTCAACTACGATGAGTCAACTACATAAATATGCAAAAGAGATTTTCTGTTTTACTTTTTTAATATTTGGAGACACAAAACCAAGAGCATACAGGAGATCCAACATAAACCGCAAGGCAGACGAATCAACTTCAGAAACCCGTAAAGAATTTATAGATTATTTCAATGTGCTTCAAGTTCTTATATTTGCTATTCGTTTTTCTAAACAATAAAAGACTATTCAACATCCATTTAGTGTTTTTCGTAGTTTATAAACGGTATTTATAAGGTTTTAAAAAGGTTTACAAAGTTTATATAAGGTTTTTAAATGATTTTTAAAAGGTTATTAAAATGTATTTATATGGTATTTATGAAATATATATGAAATTTTACACACAGAAACAAATAATTTGTGTATATATATAAGCTTACAGATATTTTTTGATAAACATCAAAGTTTTTGTGTTTTCTTGATAAAATTTAAAAGAACGGTATTTTAAAAAGTGGTATTGGAAAATGTGTATTTGAAATTAACCCTATTTTATTTTGTAATATTTTAATAATTGAGCTCTTGCCACTCAAATAAATAACAAAACTTAAAAGTAAAATTTGTAATTAGATCACAAGCAAATTGCAAAATTGTAAACAAATATTTATTACATCAAAAACATTTCCTTAAAATCTTTTCCAAAGCTCTCTCCAATATATTTATACAATCTTATTTGCTTTTAATTTATATTACTATATAAAACATATGTATAATAAAAAAACAAATTTTTTTTTGCATATTTTGCAATTTAAATTTTTGAAAACGGATGTATATTATTCAATCGATAAAGAAAAAAATGTATGTACAACTTCTTCAAATGTATGTACAAAAGAGTCTCTCCTACTAAGGAAGTTGCGCACCAAGACTGTCACTCTCTAACAGTGTAAGCCCACTTAACTCTGCACTTGTCTAGGTTCGGTTCTGATACCACTTGTAACAACCCGACCGTCATCTCTCTCAGTGGGTTCCATGTTCACTCTCAGTCCATGGACCCAGCTCTCTTAGTGGACCTGACGTCCTCTTACTAAACCCGTGAGTCCATCCCTATTCAACGGTCGGTTTGCTACGTCCGGTATGCTTAAAGACTTGTTTACCGACCCTACAAATCATCGCATGATCTTTCACTGTGTTTTGGCCTCAGAGAAGGTTCTGAACTAATCGATTATCTCTTTCAAAAAATACCTTCTTATATCCCTTAATCCACATTTTTTATTGCAATAAGGAGACTCTGGAGTTCTGTTTCTAAGACTGATGAACAAGTGTTTTCTAAACTGTGACCTGCAAGTTGGAAAAAACCTTGGGAATCTCTTGATATCCAAGCTGAACTTGGTTCACCTCTTTGTTGTATCTTTGGAGCCACCTTCATTTTTCAAACCTCACTTTTCAGAACTAGGAAATCCAAATGACCTTGTACGTTAATCTGATTAAAATTTCCACGAGACACTAACCAGTAGCCTGACTTAACTGTATACAATCCGAAATCATTATAATGCCATCCAAAGAAGTTCCGGGGACGTGATATGACTTAGACGAATGTTCTGAATTATTTGATAAATCTTCCTCCACTATAAGATGGATCCCTTCCAACCCACTTGATTTACCAATATTAATTAGTTTAATTCATTCACATATAGGCATGTCAATCGGGCTGGCCCGGCCCGGCCTGGCCCGAAACCCGTAAAGCCCTTATATATTTAAGCCCGGCCCGGCCCGGCTCGAACAATATTCGGGCCTATATTTCAAAGCCCGGCCCGGCCCTAACAGGGCTACAGAGCTTTTTCGAGTTTTTCGGGCTTTTCTTGAAAATAAAACTGACTTCAAATTTTATATTTTTTTTGTTGAAAATGACTGAAACAATTCAATTTAAATATAAGTAACCACTAATATTTATTTAAACTCACTTTATTTTAAAAGAATAAAGTTTTTTTATTGGTGAAATTAAAAAAAATGTTTCAAAAGTAAACAAATCCAAACAAAAGAGTTTAAACTCATACCAAATAAAACACAAATCAAAAAGACTTCAAATTAGGTATTAGAGCCAAGATTTGGCTCTCCTTCAATGCCTTCAGAATTCTCCTGCCCTTCCGTGTCTTTAATCTTTCTCATCATTAAGAGCTATATACAAATATTTAACTTATGTTTATAAAGAATTTTGACATGCATGTATAAATCAATAAAATATCATATATAGTTTTTTAAAAAATAATAATAATTATAATAATTACAAATGACATTTATTACCTGGATCATCATACGTAAATCCATCCAACCAAGTCCGTGTACAAACCAGTGCTTCAACGTGTCTTGGTAGAAGACGACTTCTATATTTATTCAAGACATGCGCACCAATACTAAATGAAGACTCTGCTGCCACCGAAGTTATAGGAATACTCAAAACATCACAAGCCATACGAGGTAGCTCCCCATAAGGTTGTGTTTGATTCTTCCACCATTCTAAAACATCCATGTCTTCATAAAAGGTCATTTCCAACCTATCGTCTTCTAAATACACAGCCAATTTCGACTTTCCTTCTTCTATACACACCCAGTGAATCACATACCATAGATCTTAGGTGACACCTTCTAAACAAATTGTAGCTCTAGGTGGTTTTGTTGGTAACCAAGGATCAAACCAAATGCTTGTGTGTGTATAAATATATATCTCAATAATTTTATATAGTTATTGATTTATAGTATTATTAGGATTATATATTTATTAATAAAATTTAAAAATATTATCTTATTACTTTATCGAAATGTGCCGAATTTAGGATAATAAAATTTAATTAGTTTATAGGAGTTATTAATTGATCAAATATAGTTTTTATAGTTTTTTTTTTTTTTTTGTATTGAAAAAAAAAGGTAAAGTGTGGATACATTATTATAAAAAATGAAAATAATATATCTATATTATAACAAAGGGATTAAGTCCAAAGACCAATTGATCCAACGGTTAAGATCCAATTGATGATTTAATCAACTGCAGATATTTCAATTTCTCTTTTGTTAGTTTCCTTTTTTCCTATCTGCTAATAAAATACGATGCCCTTTCTTATATTATTCAATTTTTTTTTATATATATTATTCAATTTCAATCTCAATTCTTAAATTTCTCTTCTTTTTTTCCTCTCAACAAATCCGAAATTCAGATTTAATTAGGGTTTTCAGTGCAGTTAACAATGTTTCCATCGATGGAGTTTATGAAACCTTTAGGCAAAGGTTCGTATGGTTCGGTCGATCTCGTCAGATTCATGAAACCAGACGGCTCGAATCCGTACTACCAAGCCGTGAAAACCTCCTACCCACAAGACTTTGAACCTCTTCTCAAAGAGTTTCAGATTCTGTATAAACTCAGAGAATGCCCTAGAATCGTGCAAACTTGCGGGACAAGTCTGTCGAGAGGTGTCAATGATTACGGAATCAGAGTGTATAGAATGTCAATGGAGTATGCAGCTGGTGGAAGTTTAACTAATCTCATGGAAACAAAGTCATTGTCTGATTCAGTAATCAGAGACTTCACTCATATGATTCTTGAAGGACTTGTCTCTATCCATAGTCACGGTTATGTTCATTGCGACCTCAAACCTGAAAATATTCTCGTGTTTCCTCGTACTAGTGGGTGCAACGTTTCATACGAATTGAAGATTTCGGATTTTGGAATGGCGACAAAAGTTGGACAAGACTCGGAGTTTTGGGAATATGATTCTCCGTACTTGGGAACGTCTCTTTACATGTCGCCTGAATCTGTTCAAAACGGGATAGCAGAGGAAGCCCTAGATTTGTGGTCGTTAGGTTGTATCGTGTTGGAGATGTACACTGGTGAGCCTCCATGGCCGCTCGAAGATTCTATGAATCTTTTGTCTCTTTTGTTGAATGGTAATGCTCCAGAGATACCAGAGTCTCTTCCTTGGGACGCAAGGCAGTTTTTACAAACATGTTTCGCTAGTAATCCATTGGAAAGAGGAAGTGCTTCGGAACTACTGAAACATAAGTTTCTACATAATGTTTCCGATCATAAGAAGGTGAGGGTGTTGAAGTCTAAGCATTTTTCGAAGAAGGTACTAAAAGTGAAGATTGTTCCACCAAAACCACCAATGTTTAAGAAAATTTCGAATAGACCTATGAGGTTGAAGATTATACCTCCCAAACCCCCAGGATAGTAGAGTGTCCATAATATCAAGTTAATGACGTTAATACAATTGTAATGCTTCAATTATTATCAAATTGTATTGTATTTTTGTTATCTACTTATTAGAGAAAATCTTTTATTTTAAACTTGGAGAATTTATGTGAATGTGTTTTTCTCTCTGTTTTTTATTTCTGTCAAACAAACTATTTGTAGGCATGGGCGTTCGGGTATTTCAGGTTTTCAGCTTATCGGGTTTAGAGATATAAAACACGTTCGGGTATTTCAAGATTTTGGGTTTGGTTTGGGTATTTCAAGATTTTGGGTTTGGTTCGGGTATTTCGGGTTCGGATTCAGATTAACAGAAATACTCAAAATTCTCAAAATTTGAGGATCCAAATATGTCCAAACTACTAAAAACATCAAAAAAATGTATATAATGTATGACTTAGAAAGAGTTTATAACTTAAAATTTTCCAAATATACAAAAAGAATAATTTTGACTATATATTTATATTATGGGTGTTTCGGGTTTCCGTTCAGATTTTGGTTTGGATCGGGTTCGAGTTCTCGGGTTTAGAAATATGTAACCCGTTCAAGTATTTTTAGAATTCGGGTTTGGATTTGGATCGGGTTTTTCGCGGTTTTTTGGGTTTGGTTATCTTTCCCAGGCCTAATTTAAGTAGTTTTCGATATATGCAAAGTTTGATTGAAGATGATCTACTTGTAATCAGTAATGTATTACTTGTGACTGACTGTTTTCAGTAAGATCGTAGACATGTAGTGACAGTCCTTTCTTCAAAAGTACAAATCTCTAAATTTTCCTCTTTTTTTTTTCTTATTTGTTCCTTGATTACAAGTTTCCAATATCACATTTTCAAAGTGGAACTGATCCATCTCTCCAAATTTTCACTAAATGGTAAATGCTAATTCCTAACACTTCACTATCAAAGGAAGACCCATAAGAAATTTCCTTTTTTCAGTCCAAATAGTTAATTGTATCAAAAGTCAACTTTGGAACCGTTTTCTATGACTAGTCAAATCCCTTTGAAAGCCTAATTGCTGTTTCTATATATTTCCAATGGATCCACACAAAAAAAAAACAAAAAAAAAAGCAAGACATCTTACTCAAATCTTTCAAGAAGCATGTTCCAAGTTGAAACCACCGTTCAGGTTTCAATGAAAGAAACATTTCTTTAGTGTATTTTTGTTAAGCTAATCATTTTCGACAGATTCTTGCTCGTTGGTTTGAGGATGAGTTGCTGGAGAAAGAAGATCGGACAAGCCACTGGACCACAAAAACTGTTTATGGATAATGGAAGCATTCTATTAGAAGAGGTCGTCAAATGTTGCGACGGTAAAAACAATCCGATTATAAATTTTTCTGCTGACCAGATCCTTAAAGCAACCAACAATTTCAACCAGAGTAATCTTGTCGAGAAAAATGATTGTAATTACCATTTCTACAGAGGTACTCTTGATGATAATAGACTAGTAGTAATCAAGAAGAAGGCATATGGAGGCCTTCATGCCAGAAAGATATGCCGTGACATCTCGATTTCATCAATGGTGAGTGGTCAGAAGAACTTCATCAAGTTGTTGGGATGTTGTCTTGAATTCACTTGTCCTGTTCTAGTATGTGAATATGCAGAGGGCATAACTCAGAATGATCTGCACCAAATCGATCCAACATTACCATGGAATACAAGGATAAAGATAGCTAGAGATATCTCAAATTCGTTAGCCTACCTTCACACCGCCTTTTCAACAACATTCATCCACAAAAACGTGCATCCTCGGAACGTATTCTTGGATGTGAAAGGGGTCGCAAAGTTGGGAGATTTCCGCAATTGCGTAACGATTCCGCAAGGAGAATCCTTTGTACGAGAATACAAACTAGAGGGAACGTATGGATACCTAGATCCTAACTACATGTCAAAGGGAATAATCACCGAGAATGTGGATGTCTATAGCTTTGGAGTATTTATGTTAGTTCTCTTGAGCAGAAGAACTCCAGGTTTGGATGATGAACTACATCCAGATTTTCTGACCGAGTTGGCGAAAAATGGCAGATTTGTTGAAATCTTGGATCCAAATTTGTTGGAAAACATAGGTGACTTTGCAGAACAAGAGCTATGTCGCATGCAAGCTTTTTTTCTACTTTCACTCAAATGCATCGGTGTTAGAGGAGAAGTTCCGGAGATGATGGAAGTGTCCAAGGAACTGAAAAGGATTGAGAGATCCTAAGCAAAGTTAGTACTTGCTCACTTTGACTATGGGGATTTTAAAAGGGCTTCTAATTCTATATAGGGTCATTCACTTGATTTGTTTTCACTTTTTGATATGTAACTAGCCCTGGGCATTCGGGTACTTTGATCGGGTTTGGGTTTCTCGGGTAGAGGAGTTTAGGATCCAATAGGGTAAACATAAAAATTCGTTCGGTTTCCGTTCGGATCCATTCGGGTTTGGGTCGGTTCAGGTATAAATTTTCAGAACCGTTAAAAATCCGAGATTTTTCGGGTACACAAATACCCGAATATTTACCCGACTCTTTTTCGTTTTCAAAAATTGTTTCAAGTACTGTATATGAATATGTTTTCAGATTTATTTCCTTTGTTGTGGTTCATGTTTTGGTTAAAAGCATTATTTGAATTTTTTTTAAAGTAAAAAAACTGCGTCTTCTCCAAGGGTGCTTAACCGTTATTTATAATACAAATATAGATGATTACCAAAAAAAAAAAAATACTAATATAGATTATACAAAATTTAAGAAACTCATGAAAGTGATAAAGAAAAATATGCTCCAATGGTAAAAGTTGTTAAAAGGTTCTTAAAATTTAAAATTTGAAAATCAAAATGCAGTCCAAAACATACTCCAACTTAACTTGATACACACTCTTGCGCTCTTGAGTTTGTGTCAATTATGCAGTCTAAAATTTGCTTCAATGTCATTGGTGCTTTAATAATCTTTTAGAAAATGAATCAGATCACTACAAGAAAACATAAGGAATTCCGACGAAAACATTGGTCGGAAATATTTCGAGTAATTTCCGACTAATTTCCGACAAAAAACCAAGGAAAATGAATTAGTCGGAAATTAGTCGGAAAAGTAGGACAATTTTCCGACGATAAGAGCCCAGGCTCACCATGTCTTACAATGACTTCACTCAGCTGAGGAATGTAATGCCTATAACCAAATCAGAAAAGAAAACGTGAGCATTTAAAGTCAGATGAATGGATTAGAAAATGCGAGATAAGATTTGGTCTTTTTTACCGGCATAGCTCTCCCCAATTATATATAAAAGTCCCTGCCTTTGTACTCCAGGAACCGCTCAACCCATTTCAGCAGAAATTTCAGTGAGTCTTGGGATGTAAACTATAAACCACTTACCAAGAAGACAATGACCTTAAAGCAGCTAAATCATTACCAGTTCTCTTATCAGACGAGGTGTTTGAGTACGAATAACCACCTCCAACTGGCGCATCAAGGAACAGAGTATTCGCAGCTGCACAAAGAAAGAAAAGTAACACGAAAGCTTTTAAGCTTTTTTGAATCATAGCTCTCTAGCCAACATACTCTTAGCACATCTCAGCTCATCATTACCTTGGATCCAAGAATATTGATTAAGGTGAAGAGTCTTCTCATCTCAACAAGATTACAGAAAACTCCCTAGCAATCTTATAGAATATTTCATTTACATACAATCTATGATTATACTAGAGTCATCTAAATTCGTTATGTGGCACAAAACCAATAACACCCCCTAAATTAATTATATAATTAAAATTAAACTAATCAAAGCAATTCATTAACAACTTTGAACAAAATAATTCTTCCACTAGAGAATCCTTATCGAGAGTACTTAATCATTAAAATAGTATTTTATTAACAATTGTTAATTGTATATTGTTTGGAGAACCCACATTTTGGAGAAACCAAATTTTGAGCAGTAGAAGCAGGAACTGGTTGTGATGAAACTGCTGGAGTTGGTCACAATCAAAAGGAACATGCTAATCTCTGAATTTCACAACACAAGCCAGGAAACAAGCTAAAGTCTGTGAATTTCAAGTTTAACATGAGAGGTTGTAGCACTACAAAAAATACACTATGCATTAAGATTCAAGTATGCAAAGACTACACAACAAACAACCCGAATCAAATAGACCACACAAGGAACCAATATATTCAAATTAGCATTAGACCACGCAGTACACAGATTCGAATAATTAAAAACCATGCAACAACTAACATATTCAAACCAACCATATAAGCCCATTAACAAGCAGTGTGCTTAGGTTTTTTTTTTCTAAAGCATAGATCATACCAACAACAAAAATAGTTCAAGTCATGGGTTCCAGTTTATAGACTATGCACCATCCAACGAATATATTGAAGTCTCTAAACAATTAATTCAAAACACATGATTAAATCTAGGCATACAAGCTGATGAATCAAGCCATGACTTAAACGTATTTACAACGCAAGCAACGACATATTCAAGTTGTTAGTATTATACCACACATCACACAATCAGGCAAGCAAATACCACATAATAAACAACAGATTCAAGTATGCAAAGACTACACAATAACCAACTAAACCAAGTCATAATCACCGAGAATGTGGATGTCTATAGCTTTGGAGTATTTATGCTAGTTTGGTTGATCGTGTTGTACATTACGTAAAGTTTATATTCTAGTAAGAAAAAAGATGGCTGGCTACACCAACTATAGAATAATGCATGGTCACCCATGCCAAGTATCATATTGTACACCCAGGTACACGAACTAGATGTATTGCATGGCCACATGCATCAACTATACAACGTCATGTAGTCAACACCATAAACATAAAACTCTGGTACACCGGTCAACTGATTCTGGCGTTGACCGGTGTTGACTTCGGCATTGACCGTTTTTGACCAAAAAAATATTAAAAAAAGTTATATAATTTTTTTTTTAGTTTACGTATCAACTATAGTTGGCATGTGTAACCAATTTTTTTAGTTTTTTAACAGTATAAAAAATTATATAAAAAAGAAATTTTGAATATTTTTTTGTCAAAAACAGTCAATGCTGCAGCCCTGTAAGGTTGCTATGTGGCGGGATGTGTCATGTGGCGGAATCCCACTGGGCGGTTTGTTACAAATTTTCTCACCTAACCTATTAGAAGACAACTTCATAGGCTTTTCCAACCATACTTGAAACCCTACATAAACAAGTTGAAAATATTAGTTTATTTTAATAAAATTTAACAAATACCGAAAGTTTATAAAAAAGAGATTAAATAGAATATCTGAAAATAGAACAATCTAGTATATAAAGATTTAACAAAGAACAAATGTAAATTTTGAGTGCTATAAACAAATTGTCAAAAATGATTGGGTGATGAATAGTTTTTGAGTATTTGAGTTTGGGATAATCAGTGAACTGTCTTATTTATAGATACATTTAGTCGGTTGTGGTATTCATTGATTTGTCAAGTTTTGGTAAGAATTAATATATTAGAATTTGTAAGAGATTTTATTATTTTTAATTAATATGTTAATTATGAAATGCAGGAAATCTTTTGATATATGATTAGACCTACATTTTTCGAAAATATATAATTTAAAAATATACGAAAATAAAGATTTGCAAAGACTTAAATATTTATTATTTATAAATAATAATAGCAAATGAAGTGTTTAATCGAAATTTTAGATAATTAAAATTTTACTATAGTTTATTAACATCTAACAATCTATATTTTAGGAACAAACATTTAATGGGTTTAGATATCTTTATAATTCAGTTACCTTAATATACGTTCTAATCTTTTTTTTTCAAAAAACAAGTTAAATTATTCTATTTGTTCTAACTAAAGTTATATGTTTTACACTTTTTAATTATATATTATGCTCACTTTATTGAAAATGCTTTCCTTTTAAGTAGATGATTATGTATTAGGAAATGTACATTATTAGTGAAAAGATTTATTGTATTGATTTACCAAATTTGATTCATTGAAATCGGTTTCTTATAAGCATAGGTGTTATGTAATATGTATTTAGATCATGATTAATTGCTTGTTTTATTTTAGGAATGTTGGTTAATTATTGATTAAATTAATTTATTAACTATATTAAACATTAGTAGATGAATCCAAAATAATGAATAAATTGTTTGCTATATTTTAGGAATGTATTTTAAAGAGTGATTATATTATTTAATCTTCTCCAAGATTTCCGTCGATGGTTTAGGTGTAGCATTAAATTTTATGAGTTTAATTTGTTTCTATATAATTGTTTCTATAATTAAGGTATTCGGTTATGATGATGTCGAATTAAATTTTATGAGTTTAATTTTTTTATATAGTTGTTTCTATAATTAAGGGGTTTCGGTTATGTAGTTTTCTTATAATTACGTTGGTTTTGTTTTACTTTTTTTTTTTATTGTATAAACTATGATTAACTTATACAAAATGGTTCCCTTTTAATAGTATAGATATTCGATGAGTATAATTTAAGTGAAGAAAGGAAATGATTTAAATCAGTATGGGAAGGCCCAGTTCGCAATTACTAGATTCGGCCTAGTTAGCAATTATTGAGAATGTGTTATTCAAGAGTCTCGGTGTGTTACTCTGGTCAGAAAATGTGAATTTACAGGTTAATTAATGAAATTGACCCGACCCAGGTTGTATTCTGTTCCAATTTTAACCTTAATGAACCATAATTTTTTGTTGTTTTCTTTGAAAGCAAAACCGGAAATCTAGGGGTATGTCTTGGTATTGTAGAAATTGTACTTCTGTTATACTATATAGGGGATAACTTAAAAAGATTTGTAATGGATATAGATATATTAATTTGTAAGAAAAATTGATTTGAAAAGTTTTAGTAATTTCTTTTGTATTTACATTTTCTCTAAACTTTTATAAATTGATTAGATTTTCTTTCTATTTGGTATTTTATATTTATAAATAAAATAATAATAGTAAACATAATATCAATAAAACTAATTCTGAGTTAATGTTTTATTTTTATCAAATGAAATTAAAAATTACTATCATATTTAAACATTATTAATTAATTCAAATGGTAGGGGTAATATTAGAATTTTATTTTTGGTTTGAAATCGTTGGTAGGAATTTACAAAAAGTTAAATAAACGAAGACTTTTTATAACAAAATTAAATTAACAAAGTTTTTTAGTCTAACTAAAAAAGTACATGTATTAATCGTCCAAAAAAATAATAGATGGCGAATTTTTAGGCTTTTCCCCTATTTCATAAATATCATATAAATACTTTTTAAATACCTAATAAAACAATTTAAAAATCTTATAAAATCCTTGTAAAGTTTTTAAAAACCTTATCAAACTCTTTTAAAACCTTTTAGACTAATATTCTGTACACGCTTAGTGCATATTATGCATTAAGAAATTGAGAGAACGCTAAAAACTATTATCCAAAACTACATTAGACTATATGACTCTTGAACAAACGTGAATACGTGATGTAATATGTACCACTCAATATCAATTCCTTTACAAACAAGAAAATGTATATAATTATGTGTTTTTTTTATTTTATTTTACTTTTGTACATTCAAGTTAAAATATATATATATACAATAAAATAAAAGGGAGTAGAACTTTACAATTTTCGATAATGACTATGTTGAAAACTTGAATCTTTATTTTCATTTTTATCTCGTAATTAGATTAATATTGCACTAATCCTTTTGTTAAATGTTTTTTATAAGAATTTATTAGTGCATAAAACAAAGACATTTCAAAGAAAAATGTTAACATGTTGAAAGTGGAATAACATTTCCTTAAAACCAGATCCCAACGATTATTTTCTTTATTGATGTTCTTGTTGCGAAAAGTTCTTATTATTGAAAATCTATCATACGGTGTGACAACAACATATAATAGAAGATAGTTATTATAAACTCTATCCAATTAAGAGTATTTTCTGCTTTGATGATCCTCCTATTCAAATTTTGTGAACAAATGTTATAATTTTTTTTCTTTTATTGATTCCAATTAATAATATAATACAATAGACTTGATCACACTTTATCAATGAGAAATTAAAGAGATACGATCTAATCATATTCCTAACTATATAAAATCTTGAATTTTATCCTAAAACAAATCCAAGAATAAACAAAAACATCACCAACACAAGTGTTCAACAACTCAAAATCAAGTAAAATGCACTACATTAAAAATGCATTTATTTGTTAACCTTAATTCATGTTCTTAGACAAATGTGTATAGAAAATATAATTTAGTTGCATCCGAAAATTAGTTTAAAGATACAAAAAAAGAAAAAGAAAAAGAAAATTAGTTTAAAGATGAACCAACCTTTTGAACATGACTCCTTTTAGACAATTTTCAAATCCGGTTTGGTTAATTCCGGTTTGGTTAATTCCGGGTCAATACAATCACAAACTTTTGAGTTTCCAAATTTTTCATTTTGCGTCCCCCAAATTTTTTTAAAAACCCGCCTCTTCTCTTCTCGTGTCTATCTAGAATCTTCCCTCTCTGGCTCTCTCTATATCACTATAACCTAGGGCAATCAAAACACATCTCTCTCCCTCTCTGCCTCTCTCCCTCTCTCCATATCTCTCTCTGATCATTTTGTTCTCATCGGAAATGGCAAGTGACGGCGCTGGTGTTCCAAAGTCGAAACCTTTAGCGGACGAAACCCTCGATTCCATCACGCCTCCGCACGTGACTGGTTTCTCCGGCGGCGAAGCCGATCATCTCCCTGTTTTGGTCTCATCGGACATGGCGAGTGACGGCGGCGGTGTTCCAAAGTCGGCGGATGAAACCCTCGATTCCATCGCGCCTCCGCACGTGGATGATTTCTCTGGCGGCGAAGCTGATCATCTTCCTGTTTTGGTCTCATCGGAAATGGCGAGTGACGGCGACGGTATTCCAAAGTTGGCGGATGAAACCCTCGATTCCATCACGCCGCCGTACGTTGCTGCTGACGGCGAAGCTGATCATCTTCCTGTTTTGGTCTCATCGGAAATGGCGAGTGACGGCGACGGTGTTCCAAAGTTGGCGGATGAAACCCTCGATGGCATCGCGCCTCCGGACGTGGCTGATTTCTCCGGCGGCGAAGCTGATCCTGTTTCCGGCGTCGTGGGTCATGAATCTGGTGATGAGTCTATGACTGATGCTGATGAGGGTGAGAATAGAAGGAAGCGACAGTTACCGAGTGGTGAAGACGATGTGGTGGATGGAGAAATCGCGAATCTCGATGTTGATCCGTTTGGTGGAAAGTTGAATTGTTCTTTGTGCTCTCAGTTGCTTGAAAGACCCGTCTTGGTTCGTTCTCTCTCTTGCTCTCGATGTTGATTCTGTGACTCGTTTTATTGTAAAGTTGGAACCTTTTTGTTGTTGTAGTGTTTCGATCATATGATTTTGTTGTGGAATGATCATGAGAAAGCAAAAAGGAGACATTTTTAAAGGGCTCATCTTAAGTTTCTTGATGTTGATGTGTTTGCTCTTTTTGTGGATTCTAGGGTTATTCTTAGGGCTTGTTAATGTAGGGTATGCAGTGTGTTTTCTTTGAATTTTTGACTGGTTTTGTTGTAAAGCTCGAATCTTTTTTTTGTTATAGTGACATGTTACTAGATATGATTTGTGTTGTGAGTTTGGCAAAACATGAACATGACCAAGAAAATGAGATTTTTGACGTTTATATCTAATGTGTTTCTTAGATTCTTTTACCCGTTTTCATATCTTAGGTTGAAACTGTATCTCTAGTCTATTTGAGTGTTTCTCCTTATTTGTCGAATCTCATTTATTGTATATGATCTGTTTACACTTGAGCTACTACTTTGAGCTTGTAGACTGCCACAATTAAGATGCTCGATATTTAGAAATTCAGCAGTGGAATCGTTTCTTTGTGCTCTTTGTTATATTATACAGCGGCATTGACTTTATTGTGTTGTGATAAAACTGTATCTGAAGAGATACCATAATTGCAAAGTTCAATTATGCACAAAAGTTATGTATGCCAATACGTTTTTTATACTTGTTTTGGTTGGATTAGTTATTTGGGAGTTATCATTGTGTTGTTGAAATGTTGTGTGCACTTTTATTGATGGTATAGTTATTCTGTTTTTGTGTTTGGTTCCTTTCATGGGCTGTTTCTTTCTGTTCATGTTTAACAAGATGGTGTTCTTGTCAAAGACAGTCATGATTGTATATGATTGATTACATTTTTTAAGTATTGTCTTCTTTTCAATGTAAGTATTTTTGACAAAGATGAGGCTCTTGATTAAGGCTGATGGTTAATCTTGTATGTGTTTTTGTTTTTCAGACACCATGTGAACACAACTTCTGTTTAAACTGTTTTGAAAAGTGGATTGATCGAGGGAATACCAGTTGTGCAAAATGCCGTAGCCCAATTCCTGACAAAATGGCAAGCAATCCTCGGGTGAACACGTTTCTGGTGCCTTTTATCCGTACTGCAAAATCTTTTCCGTTGATGAACAACCAGGATGGTCTAGAGCATGCCATTAAAAGCAAGCGCGCAAAGAAAACTGCGACTTCAATGATGTATGTTACAACACCATCAGATCACTTTGGTCCTATACCTGCTGAGAATGATCCTATCAGGAACCTAGGTGTGTTAGTTGGTGAATCCTGGGAAGACCGAGCAGAGTGTCGCCAGTGGGGGGCTCACATTCCACATATTGTTGACATTGCGGGTAAATCAGATTACGGAGCTCAATCTGTAGCACTCTCGGGACGTTTTAAGGATGACGTGGATAATGGTGAATGGTTTCTATTCACAGGAAGGTTTGTTTCTCATTACTCCTAGCTTTTAGTCCATTTGACTAATCCTAATCTTGTAGATGTTACTTCTCTCATGTTTAGTAGCTATATATTGTCCAATTTGTTGACAGCCTTTTTTGTTTGTTCGTCTTGAATATGTGCCAATGTGTCTCAGTGGCAAGGGATTCGAGGATCAGAAATTTGAAGGAGTGAATGAAGCTTTAAGAGTTAGTTGCAAATTTGGGTATCCTGTTCGAGTTGTCAGGTTAGCAGTTTCTCACATTCTCTTGATTGATTAAAGAATAGGTTGTTTGTATTAGGTTATCCTCTTGAGTTACAGGATTGTCCCTTAGATGCAGCTTATAATTTCAGTTGCCTTAAATAGGTCTTACAGGCAGAAGCGTTCTGCATATGCCCCTGAAAAAGGAGTGAGATATGATGGTGTTTACAGGATTGAGAGGTGCTGGCGCATAGCTAGAATGAATGTACGTATTTGTAACTAAACAACCGAAATTTTTCACATGTTCTGTCCTGACCTATTCTTATGTTTTCCTCAGGATTCTTTTAAGGTCTGCCGTTATTTGTTTGTGAGATGTGACAATGAGCCAGCTCCGTGGAACAGGTTTGATCTAGTTCTTGACAACACTCTTTTCGATATATACATCGTATTTGAAGTTTAATATTGTGACATATTGCAGTGATGAGCATGGAGATCATCCAAGACCTTTGCCTACTTTTGAAGAGCTTAATGAGCCCACAGACGTGTTTGAGAGAACGGAGAGTCCAGCATGGGATTTTGATGTAAGTTCCAAGACATCTTGATCACTTTCCCGATTATAACAGTTAGCAGATATCAAATTTGCTTCTGCATAATCAATTATATTGGTAACCCATCCACTGTACATATATTGATAATATACGCTTATTTGATCAGGAAGGTGAGGGTCTTTGGAAATGGATGAAGCCTCCACCTGAGAGTCAAAAGTTAGGTCATGATTCGGACGAAGATTCGGGTGATGAATGGGAAGAAGATTTGGTGGAAGATGAGAGCATTCAAGAGAGGTTCGCTTTGGAATGTCTTGCCCTCTATGTCGCCTTCAGGCTCAGTGTTTCATCATCTACCGTATACCGTGATTAGAAGAATCACAGGCAAATAACTTGACTCTTTTTGGTTGGATCCCTTAGTTATCTCTTTTTGGTACCAAAACACTCCTCTCTTATAACTCTTTTAAGTCGGGGCATGTACTTTTTGTATATTACAATCTCTCCCGGCTTCCTGAAAAGGTTTATGTGAAATATTTTTAAAACCTGTTGGATAGTATGGAGACATGTATGGTCCGTTCGACATACACCTCTCTTCTCCTTTGATAGTTCTAGGCTGCTTAGATAAACGAAACCTTAACTCGTTACACACCTCGACAGCTTAAAGCCTTTGTCGATTTTGCGAGTCTCCTCTCTCGCTACTCGCTACTACCTTGTTCTTCACGTCAAGGTAAATTGCTTAGAGATTAGCCTTGAGGTTTCGAGTTAAACCTTCACCACATCAGAACATCATAAACTCCGATAGAAAAACAAGTCTCTTACTCCGTTAGAAAGTAAGAGTGAAAAGTTTCAGTAAGAAAAAACAAAAGCTATAGCTGAAGCTGAAGAAATGTTTTAGCTAGACATAATGAAGATAACATCTTGCTTAGATATGATTGATGATTCAATAAAGGGAAAAAAAAACCCTAAAGTTTGTCATAATTATAAAATTAAAGTCTACTGCTTCTTTATATACCCAATCCAACATATAATTTTTTTAACTGTAAAATCTAAACCCTAGCTATATATTGTATAAACTCAAACTGATATATAATCTCGTTAATTGTAAACTCAAGTAATTTTTTTTGCAAGAAAACCCTCCACATCAAATAAAATGCACGTCAATACTATGATCTCAAAAGTCATCCGCAATATAGTCTTTTTTTGTACCGAAGACATGGCCATTTGAAAATCTTGTTGCTTTGATAATAAAAATATGGCAAGACATTCAAATTAATTTTTAATTAAAATGTATCTCAATCCTAACAAAATATTTTTCTTGAAAAAGAGATAATTGGCATAGTTGATTTCAGACGACTCATTTTACAAATGTTTTGGTTAATTCCGGTTCAATGCACTAGATAATATTCCGTCAGTTGTAGAAAAAATGATCTCTTGGCCATATTTTATTTTCAAAAATTAGATGATTTTCTCACAAATCTATGCAAAATTAATTAGATTTTTTTTTATTAATTTCAATAATTTGTATTCTACATATTGTTTTTTCATTGGTCAAATTGTTTATATATATTTTTTTGTTTACTCTTGATTTAATATTTATTGCAAATTATGAGAATTATTACAATGATGATTTTATTACCGATAATTCTGTCCGATCCTATTAGATTCACTACAGATTATACTTTTTTATGACTAAATTTTATTCTCTATTAAAATAAGCAAAAATGAAATAATTTATTATAGGACGGAGGAAGTGAACAGTCAACGAGTTTAGATTTTGATTTTCCTTTTTAATTTTGCGTTACCCAAATTGTTTTAAAAACCCGCCTCTTCACATTTCGTCTCTCTAGGTCCAGTGTTATACACACTTCTCTCGCTCTCCGAGCTTTTTGCCTATTGTTCTCAATCGGAAATGGCGAGTGACGGCGACAATGTACCCAAGTCGAAACCTTTAGCGGATGAAACCCTCGATTCTATTGCGCCTCCGCACGTGAATGATTTCTCCCCCGGCGAAGCTGATCCTTTTCCTGTTTCCGGCGTCGTGGGACACGAATCTGCTGACGATCCAGATCAGAGTGAGAATAAGAAGAAGCGACAGTTACCGAGTGGTGAAGAAGATGTTGGAGATGGAGAAATCGCGAGGCTCGATGTTGATCCGTTGGGTGAAAACTTGAATTGTTCTTTGTGCTTTCAGTTGCTTGAAAGACCCGTCTCGGTTCGTTCTCTCTCTCTTGCTCTCTATGTTGATTCTGTGACTCGTTTTGTTGTAAAGTTGGAACCTTTTTGTTGTTGTAGTGTTTTGATCATATGATTTTGTTGTGAAATGATCTTGAGAAAGCAAAAAGGAGAGATTTTTAAAGTGGGCACCTTTAGTTTCTAAGTGAAAAGTTGAGTCTTGACTCTTGATGTTGATGTGTTTGATCTCTCTCTGGGTCCTTGCTCTTTGTATGGATCCTAGGGTTGTTCTTATGCTTGTTAAGCTAGTGTATCTAGTGCGTTTTCTTGGATTCTGTGACTGTGTCTTGTGTTTTCTTTGATTATGTGACTCGTTTTGTTGTAAAGTTGGAATCTTTTGTTGTAGTAGTGTTTTGATCATATGATTTTGTTGAGAAAGCAAAAAGGAGAGATTTTTGAAGGGTGCACCTTTAGTTTCTAAGTGAAAATTCGAGTCTTGATGTTGATGTGTATGATCTCTCTCTGTATGGATTCTAGTGTTGTTCTTATGCTTGTTAAGCTAGTGTATCTAGTGCGTTTTCTTGGATTCTGCGACTGGTTTTGCTGTAAAGTTTGAATCTTTTTTGTTATATTGTCTGATCACTGTTACTTTTGTGAATTTGACAAAACATGAGCATGACCTAGACAAAAAAGAGAGATTTATATAGGGCACCTTTAGTTTCTTGATGTTGATGTGTTTGCTCTCTGGCTCCTTGCTCTTTTTGGGGATTCTAGGTTTGTTCTTATGACTTGTTAATGTAGTGTATCTAGTGTGTTATCTTGGAATCTTTTAGGTTTTTTGGGCTGAAAATCTGAAAATCTTTTAGGTTTTTTAAGTCTGTTTACACTTGAGTTACTACTTTGAGCTTGTAGACTACCACAATTAAGATGCTTAATATTTACAAATTCAGCTGTGGAGTCGTTTCTTTGTGCTGTTTGTTATATTATACTACGGCATTGACTTTATTGTGTTTTGATAAAACTGTATCACAAAGTAAATATATAGATTCCATAATTGCAAAGTTCAGTTATGCACAAAAGTTATGTATGCCAATACGTTGCTTATACATTGTTTTGGTTGGATTAGTTAGTTGGGAGTTATCATTGTGTTGTTGAAATGTTGTGTGCACTTTTATTGATGATATAGTTATTCTGTTTTTGTGTTTTGACACCGTTTATGGGCTGTTTCTTTTTGTTCATGTTTAACAAGATGGTGCTCTTGTCAAAGACAGTCATGATTGTATATGATTGTATATGATTGTTCACATTGTTTAAGTATTTTTGACAAAGATGAGGCTATTGATTAAGGATGATGGTTAATCTTGTATATGTTTTTGTTTTTCAGACACCATGTGAACACAGCTTTTGCTTACGCTGTTTTGAGATGTGGATTAATCGAGGAAATAACTGTTGCGCAAAATGCCGTAGCCCAATTCCTGAAAAAATGGCAAGCAATCCTCGTGTTAACACGTCTCTGGTGTCTATTATCCGTACTGCAAAATCTTCTCCGCTGATAAACAACCAAGATGATCCAGAGAATGCCGTTAGAACCAAGCGGGCAAAGAAAACTGTGAGTGGAAGGATATATGTTACTATACCATCAGATCACTTTGGTCCTATACCTGCTGAGAATGATCCTACCAGGAGCCTAGGGGTGTTAGTTGGTGAATCTTGGAGTGACCGAGCAGAGTGTCGCCAGTGGGGAGCTCATTTTGCACATATTGCTGACACTGCGGGTAAATCAGATTATGGTGCTCAATCTGTAGCACTCGCGGGAGGTTTTAAGGATGATGTGGATTATGGTGAATGGTTTCTATTCACAGGAAGGTTTGTTTTTCATTATCCGTAGCTTTTGGTCCATTTGACTAATCTTAATCTTGTAGATTTTACTTGTCTTATGTTTAGTATCTATTGTCCAATTTCTTGACAGAATTTTTTCTTTGTTCGTCTTGAATATGTGCAAATGTGTCTCAGAGGCAACAGAAGAAGTAGCGAGGAACAGAAATTTGAAGGAGTGAATGAAGCTTTAAGAGTTAGTTGCAAATTTGGGTACCCTGTTCGAGTTGTCAGGTTAGCACTTTTCTCACATTCTTGCTTTTTTTTTTTTTGCCATTGAAATTGGTTCTTGATTGAATAAATAATATGGAGTTAAGCTAAGCTTGCTGCAATTATCCTGTGAGTTACTGGAGTATTCCTTAGATACACCTCATAATTTCAGTTTGCTTAATTAGGTCTTACAGGCAGAAGCATTCTGCATATTCCCCTGAAGAAGGAGTGAGATATGATGGTGTTTATAGGATTGAAAAGTGCTGGCGCATAGCTAGAATGCATGTACGTATTTATATGTTTGCAGGATTGGCGCATGTTCACATGTTCTGTCCTGACCTATTCTTATGTCTTCGTCAGGATTCTTTTAAGGTCTGCCGTTATCTGTTTGTCAGATGTGACAATGAGCCAGCTCCTTGGAGCAGGTTTGATCTACTTCTTGACAACACTCTTTTTGATATATACATCCTATTTGAAGTTTAAGGTCATGACTTATTGCAGTGATGAGCATGGAGATCGTCCAAGCCCTTTGCCTAATATTCAAGAGCTTAATATGGCCATAGACCTGTTTGAGAGAGAGGAGAGTCCAGCATGGGATTTTGATGTAAGTTCCAAGACATCTTTGATCACTTTCCTGATTATAACAGTTGGCACAATTTACTCATCCACTGTACATATATTGATCATATACGCTCATTTGATCAGGAAGGTGAGGGTCGTTGGAAATGGATTAAGCCTCCACCTGTAAGTCAAATGGCAGTTCATGATTCGGATGATGATTCGGATGAAGATATGGATGAAGAGGAGATAAATCATATGAGGATCTATTTGGGATGTCTCCTCCTTTATGTAGCCATCATTCTCAGTGGTTCATCTATCTTAGACCGGGATTAGAAGAATCACCGGAAATTAACTTGGTTCTTTTTGGTTCAATCCCTTAGTTATCTCTTTTTGGTACCAAAACACTCCTCTCTTATAACTCTAGTCTTGGAAACTTGAGTTTCTTTGGTTTTCGAAGTCAGACTTGGTCTTTTTGTATATTGCAATCTGTCCCGGTTACTTAAAAAGTTTCATTGATGGTTTTGAACTTACCAAGCCATTCTTGTTAATGAATGATCAGAATTGGTAACATTTGGTTGTTTATAGGATTTGGTTTTAGTTGGAAATAGGATAAAGGACAGAAAATTTTATGTTTTTAAGTGAAAATTTCTGAAACCTGTTGAAACAAACTAAGATTGAGAACAAGTGACTAGATTGCTATGTCAAAGGTCGTTGCAACACATTCTTTCTTAAGTTACAAACCAAGTTCTACTGTAAAAACGATGCAGACATGTATGGTCCGTTCGATATACACCTCCATCCTCCTTTGTTAGGCCACTTATAAACGAAACCTTAACTCCGTTACTCACCAAGTTGATGAATTTTCACAGGATATTGCTTAGAATTTGAAATTTGGGTATGAAGATTAGCATAATCTTGTTTGAATTTCGTTTAAGTTTGGATAGAAATCGGCACTTTTGAACTTGTATGGGTATAAAATGCCCTTTTACCCTTTGTGGCTGAGAGCTAAAGCCTCGAACTTTAACATTGGACGTCATAGATACATGTACCAAAACGTTCATTAATAGAAGTGTGACATGTAATTTCAATCTTAGATGTTTCGATACACATGTTCTGAATCATTATTTCATTTTGGAGATTGCTGACTCCAAAATATGTTCTAAGATGCGAGTGAATGTTTCCTTTTTAAAGAACGAAGAGGCTAATCTTGATTCTCTCGATCTTGTATATATTTTCCATATAGAATTAGGCAAAGGAGCCTAGACACAATACAACATCTTTAAAGAACTAAGACCAGCCTCAATGGAGGGGATTTTAAGCAAATCTTAACTTCAGATTTGTGAAGAAAATTTCTAATATAAGGATTTTTTTTCACAAATCTTAACTTAAGATTTGCTTAAAATTCCCTACATTGAGGATGCTCTAAGGCCAATCATTATTAATGGGTCTCTAAGATTTGTTAAGAAATGGTTCTTATCTCAGTAATGATGGTCTTAGGCTAAGCATGCATTAAAATTACAATGTTTCTTCACCTGCTATTTTGTTTTGAGTTGAAAAAAGTTGCTTTTGTTAGAATATAAAATGAAAAGCTTAGCAAAAGTTGTCGTGTGTGTAGATTTGATCCAATCAGTAAAAAGGACAATGAACTTTTTAGAAATTGTTAACCATCGGAAAATTGGATGTTTACATTCAAATCTTTTCAAATTAATATTTGATTATTAATCAATTTTTTTTTGTATCCAATTAGGTTAGTGCGTAATAATACAATATTTTCATATTATTGGTGAACAATAACTTTTTTTTCAAACTATGTATAAACACATGCAAATTTAGTATTTTACGTTGAACTACCACACTGCCTTATTAGAATGCGATGAGAGTTTGTGATATGAAGAATTAGTATTTAATATTGATTACAATTGTTTATATAAAGAATAGAATGGTATTCTTGTTAACCTAGTTTCCATAAGTATAAACCATAGTAATTATTAACAAATATACTAAAGAATTCTACAGCTCAAAATCTACAGCCAAAACCCAAAGCTAACCAATCAAGGGCCATATTCTGGATCATTCTATATATATGTCTAACCTCAAGTTTGGAAACGTTTATAATGTATGCACATAAAATACCAATTTTGCGTAAGTTGGTGCATGTTTATCTACCATATACAGTAAAACCTCTATAAATTAATACTCTATAAATTAATAAATTTTGCTGGTCCCAAATCGGGTCAGTGTAAAAATTAACCAAATTCGGTAAGATAATAAGATAATAAGTTTTTTTGAAATCTTTATGTAAATATAGTCCCAAAAATAAAATAAATTAATAATCACATATATATAAGTAGTTATGTTGAAATATGCTTTTAGATATTTCTAACAATGAATTTCTCCTAGCCCTCATCTTTATAAAAAAAAAAGATTTATGTTATATATTTAAACTATAATCTTATAATATATTCCATAACATCATAAAGTAAGCAAATTTGTTTTCATGTTTTCTATTTATAAATATGCATCATATTCATTTTTGTTTTGTTTTATAGGATGTTAAAAGATAACAATTGAGGTATTAATCATAAATTTTTGAATTTATGTGTGTACTTTGTATAGAAGTGAATTTATTTATAAATTTTTAATTCATTGTTATTTTTTTAATATAAATATAGAATTTAATTCTAAACTATAAAAATTTATATAATCTTAAAGACTATTCTTGTTTTGTAAAATTGTCCCAATCCATAATTTCAAAAAATTTAAGAGTGAAAATACCACTATAAATTAATAATTATTAATTTACACTATAAAATAATAAATATTAGTTTATAGATAAATTAATATCACTATAAATTAATAAATTTTTGTAGTCCCAACATTATTAATTTATAGAGGTTTTACTGTATATGTAATATACTAATATCTAATTAGATCTTGTACATGTAATATATAAAATTGGAAGAGGCATCGAATGATCTTTGCCTTTGGTTTCCCTCATTTATTATTTGAAATATTGATATTGCTCTTGGATATTGACTAAATATATGTATATAATATGTATTACTATTTAACGGGATCAAAGGTGACACATGTACTCAAGCAACCAGATAAGTTAATGGAAATAGGACATATCACAAAACTTGAGTGGTAGAATTGCTGGCTCTTAATTGCAAACAGTTTGATAGCAACCCTCCTTTCTAAAATCTTATATTTTAAACCAAAAGAAAAGAAGAAAACTAAGGCCATGAATGTTCCGTAATTTTTTTGTTTTTGATTTTTGGTTTTTGATTTTTGTAGTTTTTTTTCTGTATATATTTTAGTTTATACAAAATCTTGAATAGTAAGTTTTTTAGTTTTTAGATTTTAAATATAATTATTTATCAAAAAGGCTTTTAAGGTAATTAAAATTTTAATTTTAGTTTTTGTTTTAGGCTTAAATTTATTTTAACAAAAATCTCACGTAAAGTTTTATTGGAATCCACAAAATTTGGTTTTTGGTTTCTTAATATTTAGGAAATCTACTTTTATTAAAATCATGAATGGATAACTAACTATTTTCTGCAAAATCAAAAACCAAAAACTAGTTCAAAATCTGGACATATTGAGTTTCTAGTGTTTATGATATTCTCAATTTTATGCTACCTTATAACATATTGAGTTTCTAGTGTTTTAATCCATTCACTATACATTTTGTTTATACAAGTTGCATATATGATAATCTCCTATAGCATTAGTAAAAATGAATATGCACAAAAATATAAAGAGACGACATATATATAAATATAAATGTGATCTTATCTCATCATAGTGTATGGATTTGTAGACATACTGACTTTCTCCGGATCTTGAACACATACATATGCATTGTATGTTAAACAAACTAGACTTTCATATAAGCCAGTTAAAAATGCTCTTTCACGTATAATTTTTTGGGCGAGAGTAATACTAGAACGAGCAATTTGTTAGAATATTGTTGTATACCATTTGTTTTGGAGGCCTTAAATCCTTGTTTTAGCTGGCTCTACTCAAGACTGGTTTTGCGTAAGTGTGTACTCGATCGCATTTGTATTGGTAATGTATTATGTGGGAGATCACTTTGTAATAACGATGTAGCCTGAGTTTACTCTTAAAAACAAAAAAAAATCGTGATATTTATAGTCATGGGAAAATATTTTAGTGTTATTTAGTCTCTCAATGATTTACATAGTAACATGTGGTGCTTTGAATATATATAGTTTAAAACCAAAACTCACCCATCGTATCAACAGTTCAACTTCAACTTTGTGCCAGATGTCTCAGCAGCAAATCAGAATTTACATGATTGTATTTGTTTTGTTTGGCCATCTTTGTTTATTATCAATTCATTCATTTTTAAAAAATGCAACTGACCCCAATCACAAACTTCAATCAGTACATACTGTTGAAACATGATACAACTATACTATTCACTGCCATGTGTCCTCCAATTTTGTTATTAAATCCCTCACTCAATAATTTACATATTGCTTTAAAATTTTGTCAAATTTTTTTTGGATTGTTACCTTAACTACCTAACTAATCAGAGATGTTTTAGATTTTGATTGGTACCATTTGTATTGCTATGGTATGGAATATAATTAATGGTTTACATTACCAATTAAATATGTAATATGAAAGTAGTTAAAAGTAACGATTTTCACGATTTTGGTATCTTTCGTTTTCTCTATCCGCTAAAATATGGTAGATAGAAAAAATAATTACGAACACCAAACTGCAAAATTGGTTCAAATTTTCAAATATTTTTCTTTGATTTCAAAAATCAATCCATCATCTTTCATCTGATTTAAATTAGTACATATTTTTATTTTCTAGAGAAAAAAAAATTAAAACGAGAAAAACAATACCTACAATATCAACAAAAACAAACCACCACCACCAAAGCTTTGCATGGGTTATAATGCCAAATATTTCATTTCACATCAGTGGAAGTTTCTTGTACTCTCCACGAGAGCCTAAAAGCAATAAATGGTCTTTGTTTTTTCCCTTTTAAGAAGCAATACTCCTATTTTATTTTACTAAACAACATAACACAAATTTTATGCCATTGTCACACTCACACACATGAGTCACATACATTTTTATTATAAGTAAATAAGTTGAGTGCACTACTTTATATGGTACAAAGAAAGAGCCTTTCTTCCTCACTTCACCATTCTCTCTAGCCTCCCTCGTGATTAGTTCTTCAATCAAAACTAAGTATTGGTGTGAGTAAAGATGGGTGTTGAAGGAACAATGGAGTATATATCTGACTTTTTAAAGAAGAGGAAGAGGAAAAAGAAGAAACAAATGCAAACGGTAGCTCTCCGAGTGGCTCGTATCGATTGTGAAGGTTGTGAACGTAAGATCAAACATATCCTCTCCGGCGTCAAAGGTATGTAGTTCAACGTGTGTTAACTAGTCATTGATCCATTAATAGTTAGGTAACTACTACTAACTACAATGTTGGTAGAAGCCTTGGATCAAGTTCTACATATATACAGTAATATCCACTACTCTCAATCTTTAAAGACAGGAAAATTTTGTGTGCATTAGCAAAAACATATGAAAGAGTTACAAAGTTGGTCCGATTCAAAGATTCATATAATATAACAAGTACTTTTTTTTTATTTTTTTTCTCTCAAATTTCCTTAGAAATAAGGATGCATATAATATAACAAGTATTTTTTTAGTTGAATATAATTTTACATTCATTCAGAAAAAAAAACATATAAAAAGCTAGGGTATTTGAAAATATATATAAGAACTTCTAGAAACATTAGACCGGCTTGATTTGTCTTCATATTATAATATATAAAAAGATCATATGATCCTACTAAATTGTTCTTCCTACACAATTTATGGAATTTGAGTTTGGATATTTACTATTTTGATCTTCCCACACACAATTTATGGACTCATTACACACAAAAAAAAAAATATTATGGACTTTTTTAATACTCAATTTATGGACTCGTTTAGATAAAGAAAACAAAGAAATAGACTCGTTGGATGTTAGAAAATGTGATTTCTATGAAAAAAAAAATATGAATAATGGATTTTATTGTCATTGGACTCGTTTTGAGCAGGGGTGAAGTCAGTGGACGTGGACGTGAAGCTACAAAAGGTAACAGTAATGGGATATGTAGACCCAAAGAAGGTTTTAGAGGCAGCCAAGTCAACAAAGAAGAAAGTGGAGCTATGGCCTTATGTTCCCTACACAATGGTGGCGAATCCTTACATATCTCAGGCTTATGACAAGAAGGCACCACCAAACATGGTTAGGAAAGTCCCCGACACGGCCACGGTCAATGAGACCACCGTCGATGATTCTTACACCATTATGTTTAGTGACGAGAACCCTAATTCTTGCTTTATCATGTAAATCAAAGAGTATGTGTGCTTTTTTCGTATAAGTTAAGTATATAGTTATAGTTTTATACTATTAATGATTTTGGTAATAGTAGTAAGAATCGTTGTGTGGGTTTGGTTTACATGTTGTAACGTGACAAAATCGAAATTTGAATAAGATGTTTTGTTGATGATGATGAATATGTTATGTTATGAATATTTTTGCCGATGATGATGAATCATTCAGTCATAACATCGCACCCAAATCGGATTAATACATTCGATATATGATATTTGATGTTTCTGTGAATCGCTCCATCGAGTTTGCAAAAGGTGAAAACAAAAGCCACAAAGAGGAATGAGACAAAAGACTCAAAACCATAGAAAAAAGCTTTTGGAGAGTTTGATAAATTAAAAACTGCCTTAACGACTGTGAAAGCATTTGGAGAGTTTTGGGCGTATAGTTATTGGGCCTATATTTGGGCCTGGATATGGATTGTGCTGCAAATGAAACTCTTTCTTCATTTTTTCTAACTTAAAAGTGGTTATTGGGAGATGGATTTGCTAGAGTTGATTGATTTTTAAAACTTTTATGGATTTACCAAATTTTTGAGTAATTCTTTTCATATATTTTTGTAGATTCCCATTGACGGTCATGGATTTTCATTTACCTATTTTTCTCTAAAGTTTTCTCTTCATGTTAATACTCCATTCGTTTCATAAAAAATTGTTATTTTGACACATTTCACATAAATTAAAAAAAATATTAAATTATACATATATATTCTTATTTAATAACTTGTTAATGGTTTAATTAGCTTTAGGTTGAGGCTAAAATTAGGAAATTTAGTGTAAAAATTACATTGATAATGTAGAATGACACTCTTTGTCAAACAAGAATAAAACTCTAAATGACACTCTTTGTGAAACGAAGGGAGTATATAACTTTTTAGAAAATTTTCAAATACTAGGGGTCTAAATGGTAACATAAGTTTGAGGAATTTATGAGGAAATGTTGTGGAATTTGTTTTGGTTGTACATTTAGGTTTGTGGAATTTGTGTAGAATTGTTTTGGAATAATTTTGTTTTTTTTTGTTTTAGCATAGTAATCTTTTTGATTTATTAAATTTTATCTATTTTTTTTTGCTTACAAAATTTATTTACCATATTTTGTTTGCTTATAAAATTGGTTATGACATGATTTGTATTCTGAAAAATGTTTTGTCTAAAAAATATGAACTCAAAATTTAGGGAAAAAACAGAACAAGTTTTTCTTGCCAAAAACTTTGAAACCTTGTATTTTCAAAAAAAAAAACATTATGGTTGCAGTTTTGGTATCGTTCTAGCAAACCCATGTTTTTTTTTTCTAATATAAAAATCCGGATATGTGCTGTAGAATTTTGTTTTGGTGAATATAATTGTGAAAACTGGAATTATACCATTTTGAACATAGAGACATTGGGATAAATGATTTGATCAAAATTTGCAAAGTAGTGATTAACACAAAATGTTGTTTGGTCAAGATTCTACTAGAATAGTAGGAACACTATGAATTCTTGTTTTGGCCAGACAATTACATAAAAAAAATTTTGGAAGAAAATTATAAAATTAATTTTTGATCATTCTCAGTTCAAAATAATCATTCCAAGTTCTATCTTCTCGGCGATATCCTCTTAGAATTAGAACTTTTATGTTTGGATATCTTAACTAGTGCACTTTAGCTGTGATTGCAATCGCCATCAGACCTAGGTCTAGAGATAGGGGATTGGTTCCCCCCCCCCCCCAAATTTCAAATTTCTTTTATAGTCTTTATATTTTGTAATAGTTTTTATATTTTCTTTTGTTTTGAACCCCATCAAATTTTGAATTTTTGTTTTAAAAATTTTAAAATTCTAAATCTGTATTATAAACCCCTTAAAATTTAAATTTTTTTGTTATTTCTTCAGGAAAAAGCCTGAAAATTCATCATCTATTATTTTTTTTGGACGTTTAATACATGTACTTTTTTTAATTGGACTTAAAAAAATATTTATTTAATTTTGTTATAAAAAGTCTTTAATATTTAAATTTTGGTAAATTACTACCTACGATCTCAATTCTCAAACCAAAAATAAAAATTCAAATTTCACCTTACCACATGAATTAATTATTAATGTTTAAATAATATGGTAGTAATTTATAATTTTATTTGATAAAAATTAAAATTTAACTAAAATTATTTTTATTGATATTATGTTTGCTATTATTATTTTATTTATAAATAAAAATATAGGGGAATTGTCTTACATACTATGAAAATATGTATTTTTCCAAAAAACCATTACATGTTTTATTTTCCAAAGATACCACTAAAATACATTTTTCCAAAAATACCACAAAACTAAAGCTAATTTTTTAAACATTCAAAACTAATTTCTAAATCATAAATACTAAACCCTACCCCTAAAAATTATACCCTAAATAATTCTATATCAATATAAACAGCTGAAAATATGCCAAAGTGTCATCAATTAAATTGGTAAGTTTTTAATCGTTTGAGATATGAAGTTTTGGGTTTAATATATTTTCTAAATATATTTTTAATTTTCTTTTTCTTCTTAATAAATCAACAATTAAGTGTACTAAAATAAATTTGCTCGTGGTTTCCTAATCTCTAGCGTCAGCTTTGAAAGTAGTATCTACATATATTCACATGTCGTTTTTAGGTTGAACTGCAAATAACCATCATATATGCACATAATACCATATATTGTCGTTTTTAGGTTGAACTGTAAAACGAAACAAAGCATCAAATAACCAAACTAACCAAACTGCAAATACACAACAGAGCACCTCAATTTTCAGCTGTTTTGTTGAGTCCACCTTATTGTCTTTAACCTTCCCATGAGGCATGAGCCGTATCCTTGGTTTCATCTTTGTATCAGCCTTCAAACTAACATGAGCTTTTAAGACGTATCAAAAGAATTAGAAAAACTTCTAATCTCTGCAAATATTATAATTGATTACTCTTACTCATATGGTTTTGTTATGATGATGGAAATAAAAGAAAAATTTGTACCTTTATAGAATTTAATTTTCGCAAACCTAATCGAACAAATCAACAGCTGAACCCAAAAGGTACATGTCAATCTATCATCACTATGAAAAATAAAATAATACAATAAGTTAAATTTGATATAAAGAAAAGAAGCCATGGTTATATGTACCAAGGTTATATGTACCTAGAAGTATTCTCAAATAAACTTACTTTTTATATATCAATACAAAATACAAATTCTGCTTTCGTTTGTTGTTAGCTTCAAAAATATTAATATAGATTCTAACAATAAGATCTATTTTTGTTTTATTTTTTATGTCAGTCCAATTCCTATGGATTCGGTAAGCATATATAAAAAAAAAAATGTGTCATGCCAACACGTTGTTGCTATTAGGAAGAAGATACTATATATGCACATAATACCATTTACGACGATAAAATATAATTTGGTTCATTAATTAGAACAAAAATCATGGTTTATATTAAATATGCTAATTAAGTGTGTTTAGGAAGTCAGATTCGCTGGCACATATTAAACTTCATTCTTGGATAAGATCCCATTAAATCATTATTAACAAAGATGATGCCTTCATGAACATAATCAAGTTCTTTGCTAATTATTCTCGAAATAATTAATCACACTTGGCTGTAATCGTGATCGTGTAACATATGATATTATGGTGACAAGTATATATCACTTAAACCTTGGAAAAAAAAATTAGGAAAAGAAAAAAAAATGTTAAATAAATGATAGACAATTAATATTCCAAAATTTTACGTACCCAAAATAGTTATATTAGGTACACGATATGGTTATTGATAAACGATTCATTGATCATGTTTATAACTATTTCGAAGTTACAAGAATCTGAAATAAGTACCAATGAAAAACTATACAACTTACTTTTCTTGAAATCAAGTGAAAGAATGTTAGCTATATGTATATCAAAACCTATAAAATCAGGTTCTTGCAACTCACAAAAACTTGTTCTTATTTTCGTATGTAAAGTACTATGAACCTTACAAAAGATTGTTTTTGTGTGGTTGTTAGTTATCTTTATTAAAAAAAATATTAAAATAATATAGAAATACGATATAGTATTCTTTATTACGCGTAACTGTATATCGCTGTTAAACTATCTACCTGTACTAGTTGATATATTAAAAAGTTAGATGAAAGTCTACTCGCAGAATCGTATGATATATATTATCTCGAAATTTGATTTCGTAAAACTTGGCCAAACCAAAAGGCTAAAGGTCATATTGAACATCAAAAATATGAGTATACTAATACTACCTTTGAAGAAACCATGAAGGAGACAAAGCCTTAAGAACTGAACTTGAACCTAGACATTATTATGGCTAGATACATTTTATCCTACGTGGCACTATCTTTTCAGATCCTAGGATCCACGTTTCACAACCTCATTGGTCAGGAATCTGTTGGTTGTATAAGCTAGGGAAGTACATATATTGTTAAGTCAACCTCTATTTTATTTTGCAAATGCACATAAGTTGTTTTCAAGTATAGTAATACTAAAAAATAAAATAAAAATATATAGTTGTAGATATTTTTTTATTATTTTAAAATTTTGTCCTTGAAATAGAAAATTTTCAGGGAAGAAATTAGAAATGTTCCAAAAAAGGGCAGAAATTAGAAAAGCAAAAAATGCATGAAAGTATCGGTAAATATATATTCTAATATATAGTCTATAATAACATATGTACCATAATAATTCTTAAGTGAAACTCAATTCTCCCTTTTTATGTTGCCAAAGTACATAAGTTGATGTACACTTTGCTAAATATTTATATTATTTTAATTTTAATTTTAAATAGTTCTTCCACAAATAAAAATATATAAATCAGTAACTTGAAAAATAAAATCAAAATTGTGATGTGAAACTAGCATACAATTTCTTGTATAACATAAGAAAAAATAAAATAAATTAAATGATTTAGCGAAAGTCATATAATCGAGACGAGTCAGTAAATAAAAACTTAACTTAGACAATATGATCAAGAAGTGTTAAACAACGTAATTAGATTACGTTCAGACAGAGAAATATATAATAATTTAGTTTTAGTTTATAAGTATAACACATTCTTGGTTTCCATTTATTTTGTTTGGAGTTCCTATGGTTATTCACTACATGAAATAGTGATATTACAAAACTGAAAATTGTTCCAATAATTAAAAATATTGTTCTTAAACTAAAATTTTGTCTATTAAATTATTAATTAAAAATTTATCAAGAGGAAAAAATAAGAGAAATAGAAGCATATTTTATATATTTTAAAAAAACCAATTAAAGTAGAAACTTTAAAATTATTAGCTAACTCAAGTCGAACTTTTTAACACGCCAAACTAGATTAGTAAAATATATTAGAACATACTAAGTGTACATCTTATTATATAAACCTTGGTTTTCAAAGTCAGCCATTAACAAGATTGTGACATGTGTCAATTATAACCGATAAGATGTTGACACGTGTCGATTCTAATTTTGTTAATATTTAGATAAAATAGAAAAATTATTAAACCTATCAAAAAAGGAAATATATAAAATAAATATAATAAAGAATTTATGTGTCAATTATAAACGATAAGATGTTGACACGTGTCGATTCTAATTTTGTTAATGTTTAGACAAAATAGAAAAATTATTAACCCTATCAAAAAAAGAAATATATAAAATAAATATAATAAAGAATTATATATTAAAAATTATTAATAAAATTAAACAAATAACCTTATTTCAGTTATGTCAATTTGGTTTATTAATAAGATAGGGATTTAAAAATTATAATTAACAAGACTATATGTCAGTTTTTGTTTACAGAAGAGGATTAAGGTTTAAAATTTAATTTTACAATTAAAACAGGTTATTTGTTGGTTTGGGTATATAAATGATAAATGAAAATTATGGTTTATCTTTGTAAATTAAAATTATGGTTTAAGTTTAACAATTAAACGAGATTATATGTCGAAACTTGGTTTTTAAATTTACTAACTCACGTGATCATGATAAGTGTCAAGTAAAACATAGGATGTCGCAATATGTTATATCTAATTTTGTTAATATTAAGATAAAATAGATTATTTAAACAATATTAAAAAATAAAATATATAAAATAATTATAAAGAATTAAAGAGAATTTTTGAGAAATACCCCTTTTCAAAAGTACCCCTTTTCAAAAGTACCCCCTTTATCTATCCATTTTCAAAAATATCCCTGTTTAAATATGAAAACTTAGAAACTTTTATATGATTCATAAGGTACTTCTATATAATAAACTTGATACAAATATTTTATAATGTTTTAAAAGGTTTTAAATAGTTTCTACAAGTTTTATAAGGTTTTTAAAAGGGTTTATAAGGTTTTTAAAAGGTATTTATAAGTTATTTACGCTATTTATGAAAAATATATAAAAGTTTATACATATAAAGGTAAGTTGTGTGTATATTTATAAGTTTACATACATATTTGAATAAATTTCAACATTTTAAGTGGTTGTTTTGATAAAGTTTGAAATAGGGGTATTTTTAAAAAGTATTACTGGAAAAATGGTATTTTTGATTAATTAAAAGGTAGAAAGATTAATATTTATCAAAAAGAAAAATATGTGTAAGCTTATATATATAGACACAAATTATCTTTATATGTGTGTAAATTTATATCTATATATTTCATAAATACCGTATAAATACCTTTTAAACATTATTTTAAAATCATATAAAAACTTTGTAAACCTTATAAAAAACCTTAAAAAAGTCTTATAAATGGCGTTTAGAACCTTTTAAAAGTCTCTCAGTAGTAATGATGATCTAGATGTACCTTATAAACTATAAACTATATAAAAGTTTACAATCTTTCATATTTTAAATGGGGTATTTTTAAAAATGGATTGAAAATTGGTGTATTTTTTAAAAGGGGTACACCAAAAGGGGTATTTTCTCAAAAATTCTCTTTCAACTATTAACCTAATTTTTGGTTTTGTCAGTTGTAGGTTTTAAAATTATAAGGGTTATATGTTGGTTTGAGTTTATAAATGCGCACTATAGTTTAGATTTTATAATTAAACGAAATTATTTATTGGTTTAGGTTTATAAAAGAGGAGTGAGATTTAGGTTTTACAATTAAACAAAGTTATTTATCAGTTTGGGTTCATAAAGGAGAATTAGGATTTACATTTTACAAATAAAATAGATTTTGAGTTTAACTAAATAAACAAGCGAGGTCGATTTAGAGATTTAGGCATTTCGTTTAAGGCAGCACGACGTCGCTTGTCCTTGTGATTCTCATTTTTTGACTTAACAGAGATCGATTAACGATCCTAAACGACTGTTAACTCCTCTATTAGAGGATTTGATTTGACAACATGTTCAATCTGGCTTAGTCAACAGAAGATTGTGATTTAAAAATAACGTCAACAAGAAGTCTATGATTTTAATGGCCACAGTGGAAGTCGAGGATTAAAATGGCCAAAATTGGTAATGTATTATGCCATTGAGCAATTTCATTGTCTAAAACATACGGGTGAATAAAATATATTCAAAAATAATATTTTTAGCTTAAATTAAAGAAAACAAAAGTTCAATATAATTTGTAATATATTAATTATAAAATATTTGTTTAAAAATATGTAATTTTTTATAATTCGTATTTGAAAGATTTTTAAATATTTTTTTCAACGATGCTATAATTTATTTTAGAATCTTTATGTTTATTTTGCGTTGTTTATATGAACTTATTTACAAGTGACTATATTTGTATTTAATATCATATTTTAGATTGATGTTAATTTGAAAGAACTTTACCATCATATTAAATAATAATTAATTAATTTTCATAGTTTGAGAATGATTTTTTGAAAAATTGAAAGTTAAAAAATAACAATTTTTACAAAATGGTATAATCATGTTTTAGAGGATAATTGCTAAATTAAGATTTTTTAAAATATTTTAGCAATAATATGAATAATGGTGAATAGCTCCCAAATAGCTCCCAAATGTTTTGGTAATTGACAGTTTGACATTACTAAATTTTTATAATTAACATATAATAACGAATTTTAAAATATATATATATATATATTATATATATACACGTTTATTTGATACTTCAAACCACATAAAATCTCTTTCCAAATGAAAATAATTACTCTTATTTTTTCAAAAAAAAAAGATTTTGAAATTATTTTTTATAAGTTATAATAAATTTTAATTTTATTTTAATTTAAATTTAATTTTAAATAAATATAACCCGTCCATCGGACGGGTACTAAACTAGTATATATATATATATATATATTTGTATAGGTAAAGATACTTGATTAAGCATAATTTCTATATTCACTTTTCGAATTAGGGAAGGTTTGAATTTAAAGTAATACGCAATTGTTAACTGTAAATATATGATGACTCAAAATTTGCTTTACTTGATGAGTGATGACATTTTGTTGTGCCATAGAGAGCCATAGAGAGTCATAGAGAATTAATACACATGCACATAAAACCTCATGCATAAGCCTTTCTCATAAACAAGAAAACAAAGTAGAAACTTTAATTAAAGATATTAGATAAATTAACTAAATTGAGTTGAATTTTTTAACATGCCAAGTAACTTTTATATTTATTTTCTTGGAACTTTTCTATTATTTTTGGTAAGAGATTTAGGAAATTTTATATTATTTTTGGAACTTTTCTCTAGTTTTAATTTTGATGTGATTGGTTGTTTTAATTGCATATCTAGATATTTGATTTTCTCTAATAAACAACAAAAAAGTAAAATACACGAAAAAGAAAAGGAAAACATTAGCAAAAAATATGTAATTTTTTTTTAAAAATGGTCAAATCATATTAATACTGATTTCATACACACTAAAAAAAATCTAAATAATAATCAAAAATATTGTTATCATGTTAATTAGTGCTATTTTTGGAAATTTATAGAGTGTGTGCTATAATTGTCTACAATACTTGGTTTAGTGCTATTTGAGGGTATTTCTCTCTATTATATTACCTACCAATAACTTTTTTCTTTTTTCGATATACAATATGCTATCAGATATATAAATAACATTTTACAAATATAAGTAACAAAAAGTATAGTTTCTAAGTGATATCAATTAATAAAAAAATGTATCATTTTAAAAAATGATCTTAATTTTGTATCATTTTTTAAGTGATGTAAATAAAATTATAAATACATCAGTTAATTAATTGATGTGATTTCATATTTTCCATGAATATTTTTGAAATGATGCAAACCATTAAAAAAATTTATATCATTTAAACTGAATCGATGTCAAATATTTCAATTATAACATCAGTTATTATAATTGATGTTTAACCACATATTTTGTATCATTTATCAATAAATAATTTAAATTAAAATCATTTGTTTGTATGATACTATTTAAGTGATATAATCTACTCTTTTTCTTGTAGTGTAAATATGTGACACCTGAAGGTGACAGACTAACATAAGTCGACGAATAAGTCGAGGTCTTATATAAAAATATTGATATGAGATATAACTATAGAGGTTGGTTGGCAGGTTAGTTTATCATTAGTCAAAAAAAAAATCATATACTAAATATTTCTAGTAACTATTAATTTGTCATGTAATTTTTTTTACTTTTATTAAAAACTATTGTATCCAAAATGACTAATATAAAAGTTTAGATTACTTTGCATTAGGTTTCTTCAAATTACGGTATATTAATTCGAATTAGACTCTTCATTTCTGGATGGTACGTGTGTGATATTTTTGTACTTCACTCTAATTGACCTTTTTACCAAATTTTTAATTAGCCATAACTTCAAATTTTATTTGGTCTAGTTGTTAAAATTCGTTTTTATTTGTCTTAGCAGAAATCAAAACATATATATATATA
>NW_006238918.1:12170997-12228852 GCF_000375325.1 Capsella rubella
ACAAACATATATATATATATATATATATATATAGTAAAAAGATTTCTATAATTAAACTGTATAATTGATTAACTTGGATTTTTTTTTATTTTTTGTCATCAAATTAACTTGGATTTAGATTTTAATTAGTTAACTGAATTATAATTAGTGAACTCAGGCTCTATCTATAATTAACATGGATTTAGATTGTAACTAGATAACTGGATTTCTACTAATTCTAGATATTATTTCTTTTATCTTTTTAGATAGGTCAAGACTTTTCACCGCGAATGCTATCAATTGCTAAAATTGGAAAATTATTTTAGAGATTTTTAAAATACAATTAAATTATAATTTTCTGAAAATACCACAAAATTTAAACTAAAACTTTAAATCTTTAAAACTAAATTAAAAAAATACTAAACCTAAATTCTTTTTAAAATTATAAATTTTGCAAAAAAAAATAAACGTTTTGTGGTATTTTTGGACTACATCATTTATAGTAAATTTTTAGAGAAAAGGTTAATGATCGTACTTTTCAAACATAGTTTAGAAATTAGTGAGATTGTAGGACATTTCTCTATTATTTTTTACGTTAAATACTGATTTAAATCAATGATCAGCTCTTAAATAGTATAATTTATATAGTTGAAATTGTTTTATGTTCCTAGAAATGACACAATGAACCTGGACGGAGTAAGAGAGGTACAAATCTATGAGCACCACTTTGTGTTTTGTACATTTTAATGGGATGACAGCAGTAGAAGACAAAACAGTTGTACTTGTACTACTCCTTTGACTTTCTATTTTTCATGTCCAAAGTTTCCTCCAAATAATTAAGATTAAGAAAAAAAAAAACAATATACAATAGATTAACTAAAATTGATATATTGTTTGAAAATCTGATAGAATCTAATATACATTCATGTTTTTTTCACCATTTTTGTAAGTTAATACTTATTTTTCAAAAAAATCGATCCGTTAACACTCTAAAGATAATTAACTTGGAAAGAATTAGGTTAGAGAGCACCATATATAGAGTATGCTAAACACATTTTTTCTTATCCCCATTTTCTTTAATCACTAATCAAAAATATTATTTTTTATTCTAAAGTATTTAGAAATTTTAAGTTTAGCACGTTAAGTTTGAATATAAAACATCCTCTATGTATATGTCAAAATAGAGTCATAATATTATAAAAAAAATTATTTATAAAATTAAATAATATAAATAGCACATGGTTTTAGTATTTTAACTTAAATGTCACATTAAAATAATTATTTACTATTTCAATGGACTAAAAATTTTTTAAATTTAAATTTGGGCTAGCATTTTCTTTAATTTAAAGGATAATAAATTTTTGGGTATTAATCTCTACACCGCATATATTGCCAAAGTCAACCTTTTTGGTATTTCCATTTTATTCCTCCCAATATCAAATCAATCAAACACCTCAAATATTGTTCGATGTTATTATCCTATTTTGATTTATTAATGTATTATGTTGGCTTTGGCTGAACTTATCAAAGTGTAACATGATTTTTCTAACAAAAAAAAATGAAATCCAAGTTGTAATCTTTAGAGTTGACTTTCAAATGTGTCACAACTTATATAAACTACGAAGCGACATTCTAATCCTTCAAGAAAAAAAATTTACAATTCCTCAAATAATATTATCTTCCGGCTAAGGTTTAAAGCTACACCTCATTAACACATTACAAAACTAGTCATTACTTCATGTCTAAATAGTGTTTCTTGGTAACAATTTCAGGCATATACATCATGGCGAGGACTAATCCACCGGACGGAGGAGGGTCCGGTTCAAGAAGGACATCAGATGATGAGTCAACACACGTTCGCCAGAGAGTGCTAGCTCCTCCGAAAACCGGTTTGCTCAAGGACTTCAAGTCAGTGGTTCAAGAAACTTTCTTCCATGATGCACCACTTAGGGAGTTCAAGGGCCAGACCAAATCTAAGCAGGTGTTGCTCGGGATCCAGGCTGTCTTCCCGATCATCGGGTGGGCGAGAGAGTACAATCTTCGCAAACTTCGAGGCGATGTCATTTCCGGTCTCACCATTGCTAGTCTTTGCATCCCTCAGGTTTACAATTCAAGACTCCATTTTTTCCTCATTTCCACGTACCTTTTGGTGCATTTCTAAGTTTCATACCAAAACCAAATCTATAACTCATATGTTTGTTTCATGGATGATAGGATATCGGATATGCCAAGCTCGCGAATTTGGATCCAAAATACGGACTTTGTGAGTCTTAATACATTGATGATTATTATGCGAAAATTGCAAGATTTTTATGAGAAAATAAGTAAGCTATTTATATACTCTTGTATACAAATATGTGAATGCATGGTTTCTTTTTGTGTGCAGACTCAAGTTTCGTGCCACCACTTGTGTATGCGGGAATGGGAAGTTCTAGAGATATTGCGATAGGACCAGTGGCTGTGGTGTCTCTTCTTTTAGGAACATTGTGCCAGGCTGTGATCGACCCAAATGATAACCCTGCGGATTATCTCCGCCTTGCCTTCACTGCCACTTTCTTTGCTGGCATTTTCGAAGCCGGCCTCGGTTTTCTGAGGTTGGGATTTTTGATTGACTTTTTGTCGCATGCCGCGGTGGTTGGGTTCATGGGAGGAGCAGCCATTACCATTGCTCTCCAACAGCTTAAGGGCTTTCTTGGCATCAAAAAGTTTACTAAGAAAACTGATATTGTCTCCGTTATGAATTCCGTATTCGGAGCCGCTCGTCATGGGGTACTACTATTTTATTTTACATCATCTTCCTCGATTTTTCTATAGTAAATAAGAGGTTCTGGACGGAAACTCATTCGCTCTCGTTATTCGTGATTTTTCCAGTGGAATTGGCAAACTATAGTCATCGGTGCCAGTTTCTTGACCTTTCTTCTCGTCGCCAAATTCATCGTAACCATTTTATTTTTCACCTACAATACACATATGTGTGTGCATCTTTGTTATCTCCATATCTAATATGAAATTTGATTATAGGGGAAGAGAAACAAGAAACTTTTTTGGGTTCCGGCAATTGCTCCACTTATTTCCGTCATTATCTCTACCTTCTTTGTCTTCATAACTCGTGCTGACAAAGAAGGAGTCCAAATTGTAAGCTTACATATGCATGCATGTCTATATATATATATATTTTTTTGTAAACCGTCTATATATATATATATATATTTATCTTCATGGATGAACTATATTTGATAGGTCATCTAGTATACCAACAATATGTTATCATTTTAAACTATGAAGGTGAAACATATCGATCAAGGAATCAATCCAATTTCCGCCCATAAGATTTTCTTCTCCGGGAAATATTTGGCTGACGGAATCCGAATTGGAGGCATTGCCGGTATGGTCGCCTTAACGGTAAGTCACATATATGCATATATGTAAGTTTAAGAAATCATTAAATCTTTTTTATTCTAATTCGCCAAGTTATATCGAAATAAAATTTTCTCTTTCAGGAAGCTGTAGCAATTGCAAGAACATTTGCAGCAATGAAGGATTATCAAATCGATGGGAACAAAGAGATGATTGCCTTGGGGACTATGAACGTCGTCGGTTCACTCACTTCTTGCTACATTGCCACGGGTAAGTTGTGAAAACATTAAATGTTATTGAGTTTTGTTAAATTTCAAACTGAAGATACTTATACATTCAAGAAAACTATAGGTTCGTTTTCGCGATCTGCGGTAAACTACATGGCTGGAGTCCACACCGCGGTTTCAAACATAGTGATGGCCATAGTGGTAGCTCTAACATTAGAGTTCATCACACCACTCTTCAAGTACACTCCAAATGCTATCCTCGCGGCCATCATTATATCGGCTGTCCTCGGTCTTATCGATATTGACGCAGCTATTCTCATATGGAAGATTGATAAACTCGACTTCTTAGCTTGCATGGGAGCTTTCTTTGGTGTCGTCTTTGTCTCCGTTGAGATTGGCCTCTTGATCTCCGTAAGATACCTCACTTATATAATAGATTATCATATAAATTAAAGCTTAGTTACTTATATATTTGGTTCTTGGTGAAACTATTTACATATAGGTGGTGATATCTTTTGCCAAGATACTGTTGCAAGTGACAAGACCAAGAACTGCGATTTTAGGGAAGCTTCCTAATACGAATGTGTATCGGAACACTCTTCAGTACCCGGACGCTGCCAAGATTCCCGGAATCTTGATCATCCGTGTTGACTCTGCCATCTACTTTTCTAATTCCAACTATATCCGTGAAAGGTAAATATTATATTTTAAGAGAAATTTCATTGGATAGCACATTAAAAAAAAAAAATTCAAAGAAACCGCAATTTGTTTTTATTCCAAAAATACCACAAAAAAAAAAAAATTTCCAAAAATACCATAAACATAAAAATCTGATTTTGAAGATCAGATTTTTTATTTTAAAATGTTTTGGTTGACTATCTATATTTTTAGTGTATAGTTTTTAGGGGTAGAGTTTAGTGTTTCAGATTTAGAATTTAATTTTGAATGTTAAAAATATTAGATTTAATTTTGTGGTATTTTTAAAAAAAATGTATTTTGGTGGTATTTTTAGAATATAAAGCTTATAATGGTATTTTTGGAAAAATACTTATTTTAGTGGTGTTTAAGAGAATTCTCCATATTTTAAACTCAAACTGATAATATAGTTAATTGGCCAAATGATTTTTAAAATAATATGAATTTGTTTGTGTTGTTTTCCTATTGAATTTTAAAAATTTAATTAGTCGTTGGGGATTTAATTAAATGGACTACTTCACTTTGATGTATATATGAAAGACTTATGAAATTATTGAAATTATTTGTTGGCAGAGCATCAAGATGGTTGCGAGAAGAACAAGAAAATGCTAAAGCTGATGGCATGCCTTCAATCAAATTTGTGATTATTGAGATGTCACGTAAGAATAATTTTTTTTAAAAACTATAATGATCATCTTCTTCTATAACAAATAAATAAATAAATTCTACTAATTTTATGAGTTTATTATATAGTGAAAATATTAAAAAATATTGATCGTACAATTACAAACTTATTGATGGTATATATGAGCAGCGGTTACTGATATCGATACTAGTGGTATTCACTCCATCGAAGAACTTCACAAGAGTCTCGAAAAGCAACATATTCAGGTATTTAAATTTTCTTATCATCAATGTAACAATTTATCGGTAAAAGTTCGATTATTTTAAATTGTTAATTCTTATATATACAAGCAAAAAAAAAATACTTATTTTTTTGTATTAGAATTTTAGAGTTTTATATTAAAATTTAATAACAAAATTTTGGTTGTATAATAATAAAATTTAGAGGGATTTAATAGTTTGTTTGTAAAAATGTTAATTGAGATATTATTCTTTCATGTGATACTATTTTTTTGGATTCTTAATATACAATAACTGAAGTACAAATAAATTCATCTTTATTTGTGTATGCACCTAAATTAGTGGTATTGCTAGTAGTTTTTAATATGCGAATGCGATCATACTGAAAAATATCGTCGATCATCTGATTTGGTTAATTGGCTTGAAATTGAACAGTTGATCCTAGCAAATCCAGGACCAGTGGTGACTGAGAAACTTTTCGCTTCCCAGTTCGCCGAGGAGATCGGAGAGGAAAATATCTTCCTTAGTGTTAGCGACGCGGTCGCGGCTTGTTCTCCGAAATTGGCTGAGCAGCAAGCTTAATATTGTCTATTCATACATATACACATCCATATACGTATGTGACTATGTGTGTATATATGAATGAGGAACTGATTTTAGAACAATGTGTTATTTTTATTTTGAGATGATTTGATAATATGTGTAATACATGGTTGTTGAGTTTGAATCATACAATGGCTTTTATTTCTGTTTAATCGCTTGAATGTTTTTTCTCTCGTGATTTGTGTATTATATGAGTTGTTGAATAAATTGTACTTTGAACTATGTTAATTTGTGTTATGTAACCCAAATATTTGTCACGATATTTATAATTGGAATTTGTCATCATTTTTGGCCATTTTTATTAGCTAAAAATACATTGAACTTAGTATTTGATTCTTGATTTGATCTATGAGTTGGAACCTTTGTGTCCGAATATTCTAAATAGTATTTTCTAAAAGAGTTTTATTGTTAGTACTTAGTAGGGAAGGTTGAGCAAACTGTATAAGCAATTATATATTTATATTTAAATTGAATTAAACATATGAAATCAAGAGAAGGTCAGCATAAAACAAACTCATCTCAATCTATCAGATATGATCTGAATCAACCTCCCTAATTAATCATATTCTTAATTTATTCCTAATTGGCATTTTTAAAAATATGATTGGGATTTGTGTGATTAGTTGACAGCTATATACTGTTCATATATCCGCTTAAGAGGGTATGTACATTGATCTATCATTGTTCAATACCATAAGATTGACATTAATAAGATTAACCAAACTTCAACCTAAAAAATATTATATATTATAATACAGCTTAAAGAGTTAACATAATCAAAATAAAAACAAAGATGTAAGAAAAATATCTAAAAATAACAGAAGAGTGTACAATTGAAAAATGGTGATAATTATTAATTAGTAGTACACAACTGGAAAAATAACTGATAATAATCATATCTATTTTTATTATTTGTATGTTATTTTCTTTATAGAGTTTCTTTTTATATATTCTACTTATGTTTTGCTTAGTTTTTAAAAAATTTTGCTTGAATCTTTCTTAATTTTTTCCATTAATTACACTATACAATATTATTCTTTTACAATTATGAACCACTTTACCACCATATATTGGCTAATCAAATCCATCTATTTTTGGAAACACCTAAGTCTATTTCACCACTAATAAGATGTAGAAGGTTTAGATTATTTCATATTATTTTGTTTAATTACATAAATATTTTGTAAATCAATAAATATACACAAATGTAAGATGAAAAGCTCGGAGTTGGTAGATAGGTGTTGTCCTTAAACATGTCTTCATCAAGCCTTTCGGACATTGGCCTGCCACTCATTTCACCATCCGAACTGATTATGCAGTAAATGTCGAGACCGTAAGTAGGTTGTATATAATTTCAACCGACACACGACCACGCATATGGGATCCGACCATTTTCCTAATGCCATATAGACATTGCATTGCAAATGGGATCTCACAAGTCATCCAACTGCGTCAAGAACTCGAACAAATTTTAGCTTACTGGGACACACTTTTATTACATTGAGCAGCTTAACTCAGAGACATGCAATCGCAGTTCACCTTACATGGGCCAGATTCGACTCTTCTATATATATGTCTATGTTTCGGATTGTTGTTCTTGTTTTTTTTTTTGAAATAATAATTGCTAGTTTAGTTATTTTGTTGATATGTTTTTTACCTTATGACTTAATATGGTATCTTAAATAACTTCGGTAGGGTAAAATTAATGTCTACAAACCAACTCATGTTTCATTCAATAATTAAGATGTTATATTCTGGATAGTCCAAATTTTTCATGTTTATCGGGCGGCTAATCATTTTATAGTTGGTTTGGCGAATTATGCTTTTTTTGGACCATTAAATTTATATTTACGAGAAAAATAATTGAATAAAATATCTTTTAAATATTTATTGAGAAGTATCTTTTAAAAAACGTTCTTATTTTTGCTTGTAATTAACAAAAATATCATGCTGCGAGGTGTTGTGCAAACAAAACTTCTCATAACATTTAGGCCAATCTTTACTATAAAAATTACATATCGCGTATCATCAATGTCTCTTACATATCCGTAATTGGTATGTAAGTAATAGCTTTTGTAGGAATAGACTTGAAAATCTAATATTTAGAGGAAAAGACAATAAATAGCAAAGATTACAAAAAAAAAAAGTTTGCCTAAACAAACAATTGAATAAACTAATTCAAATTTATGATAAGTTACATCATATTATGTATTTGAACTATTGGAATAAAAATTGTGCATATTAAGAATTGGAAACTTCTAGATGACACAAAAATGGGTTATATATATATACTAATCCAAAACACAACAATATATTTTTAATATCTAAAAAAAATATAGTTATGAGTTCTAGGGATAAAACATTTTTATATTTTTCTACTAAGCTTTAGGTGTTACACTATGAGAAAACAAACATTGTTACTTAACTATTTATAGAGTTTACATATTGATGGCTAAAACTTAATCTTTTTAGAGTTTTGACCAAATATTTAGTATTGGTTTCTATATTTTGATTAATTAGTTAATAGTCCCTAGAAAAAGGGATTTCATATTTCTACTTATTTGTTTTTAAATATCCAATTACTATAATACTCCTTCTGTTTCACAAAAAGTGTCATTTTGACACATTCACACATATTAAGAAAATTTATAATTATACATGTATACCCCTATCTAACAAGGGATTAATGATTCAAATTCAATAAAACTGACTTTTGGGTTTAGGGGTAAATTAAGAAATTTCCTCTAAATCATTAATCACTACTCGAAACCTTTCCAACGAGATAGGACATATCATTTTTTTTTTGATAATTCAGGAGTGATCCCAAAGGCTTTCTAGGCCCAAAGACTAATTTTCTGAGGCCGGGGGAAACCATGATAAATCTCGAACCCCGTGGCCAATGCTACTCGAACCCAGATGACAGGACATATCATTACCCACAACCTTTTGATGTTCCTATCCATCACGTCAACATCTATAAGTCTGATCCACAACAACTCTCAGGTTTGTCTTTATTTCGATATCTTTCTTCTACTTCTTTAGGTTTTATATATGTATAACTTTACTTATATATCTCTCTATATGTAATAGTGGAGTACGAGAAGGCTAATGATGAAGCATGGTTCTTTATAACGGAGAGATACAAAAAAGGTATAAGTGGGAAGAAGCATAAACTTGCTGATGACAATGCAACGGTAGGTGCCAAGAAGATTGAACGTTACCGCGCTAGAAAACCTCACGGCGTAAAAACAGATTGGTTAATGCATGAGTACTCGTACGAGTCTCCTCATGATGATGATAACGATAAGGTACATATGTGTTTCTTGTGTTCCAAGTTACTAAGATTTTGAGACTTTTTGAATGGTTTTTTGAGGTTTTTGTTTCTGTTTTTTAGGTTGAGTATGTTTTGTGCAAGATTTATCTGACTCCATCCGCGGTGAAGAGGATGAAAGATAACGAAAAAGAGAAGGTGAAGAAAGGGAAAGGAAAATTGAAAGAGAAGGTTAAGCAGCTGGAGCAACCACAGTGTTGCTTACCATCAGCACAAGATCAGGAGCCGAAGAGTTTGCCTTATAACATTGATGATGATGACTTAAAAGACTTCGATGAATTTTTTGATTTTGTCGACTCTGAACCGCAACTAGAGGATGTTGAAGAGTTCTTTGCTGAATTCATGAAGCCAAATTCAGTGGTTGGAGATGAAGAAGACGTACCTAAAGATAGTGATATACTTGAAGGCTTCTTCAATGATGGGATGATGAAAGATTTACACTAAGTGATCTTAGGTTTCTGATTACACTTTTTCATTTTGGTTTTCATGAGTTCTTAAAGTCTAAATCTAGCTTTATGACTCCTTTTGATTCTCTTGTTTTGAGGCTATTTTATTCTTTGGTTATGTATTGATCTTCTAAAACTCAAAATCTTGTAATTATTTACTTTTGTTGCAATAAATTCACATTATACAATAAAAAAAGGATTACACATAATATACTTTTACTTATTTTTGTCTATACTCTCTCTTGTATTAAACAATCTCTCTATTTTGAAGACACTTTCATGAATTTGTTTTGTAAAGAAAAGTGTTAATTTAATCTACTAACAATGAGAGATTCTTTTGTTTTAATTTAATAACACAAAAAAATTTAATGACTTAAATTTTGAATCCAATAACCCCATGTTTATGAATATTTAAATTTTTTTTTTATAAATCAATAACTAATAACACCAAACTTTATAAAGTTAAACAATATCTTGATTGAATAGCAATAGATTCAACATAAAAACTAAATTCATTAAATTCATGATGATTGTACTTTTTATTAATGAGTATTGAATTGTTAATATTGGACTCCTTCTGTTTCACAAAAAAATGTCATTTTAGAGTTTTATTTTTGTTTCACAAAGAGTGTCATTCTACATTTTCAATGCTTCTTTTACACTAAATTTCCTAATTTTACTAATTAAACCCATAAATCACATATTAAATAAGGGCATATGTGTATAGTTTAATGTTTTCTTAATCTGTGTGAAATATGTCAAAATGACACTTTTTAATTTTTATGAAAGAGAGGAAGTATATAGGTTAGGTTATTGACCTAGCTAACATGAGTGTCCGAAAACCGTATGGTGTGTAATTCACTGGGACTCTGCAATTTTCGTTGTCAAAGAAGTAGTTATGATTATGGCTTCTTTCATAGAGAAAGGTGTTGTTGTGTGTATATAACTAACTAGTATGTATCTAAGATGAAAGTATATCAAATGTATTGATATTTCCTATAAAAAAAAAATCTATATTTATCACATATTTTTGAATGAATATACAGAAAACTTAGAGTGGAGTACTTCAACTTTACCAAATCAAAATCTAGAGTAGAGTACTTAAACTTTACCAAATCAAAGTTAGATTGATTTAAATTTCTGCAAGTTTAATAAAAATATTATAATTTAATGAATATTGAAATGTAAGAAGTTAAAAATAAAGTTGGCCAATACATTTTCACGTGAACATATCTAGTAAATGTGTTGTATATATTGACTATATTATTATTATGAGTGCACCACATAAGTAAACATATGTCATATGTAACTGTTGCCTTGCTAGCTAGTGATCACAAAATGATACAAATAATATGAATGTTTTGTTTGTTACTCCTCTATGCAAAAGACTTATTATAAATGATATCGAAGAAGAAAACATCATTACTCCCTCGAAGACTCAATAAATTCCTCTCGGCCACCGACTCTTAGTTTTTCCGAACGCTTCTTTCTCAAAGATTAGAGTGAGACACTGTATTAACTAGATTGTGTACATGTGCACTTCTTCTATCAATATTAATCTTTCAACATTACTATAATCATTCAAATTTTAAAAGATAAAAGCTATATAATCAAACACAAAACTTATTTTTAAAGTAATATACAACATATATATTATTGGCGATAGTGTATTCTTGACAAATAAATGATTTCATATTATTACATGCAACAAAAATCACTTGAAAATATTAGCAAGAACTTCTTAGTAAATGCCAAGAAGAGTAAATGTCATCGACGTACTAGCTAGAGTAGGTTTAACAAATTTGCTTTATCCATTGGGAAAAGTGCAATGTGGTATAAGAGAACTCTCGACGCTAAGTCATGAATGATCTTATCTCATTTCTATAACTAACGGTTAAGTCCAACCTATTAACTATGTTCAACCTAACAAATAATCGGTAAGTGAGAGACAACCTAAACCTATTAACTTATTTGAGCTTAATTATATTGGCTAAATAATGTGTTCCTTTTAATGTCAGAGAAAATAAACTCAATTCGAATATAAAAGTGTTGGGGCTTAAATTACAAACTAAACAGGCCAGAAGACAATAAAATGATGAACAAAATATATGAGTTTTGATTATTTGTTAGGTTTAACACAAAAATTATAAATGCTCGACAATTTTAGAAGAAGAGGGAACTTTCCCATTTTATATAAATTAGACTCTTGTCTTAGCTGTACTGTTTTGTTTTTGGATGAGGATGCTCGGGAGACGTTTGCCTCCTCTCTTTCACAAAGAAAATAAAATTAAGATGTCACTAACCAAAGATCCTTTACTCGGAGCTCTTAACCAAGACGAAATAGTTCTCTTTTTATTCTTTCAATTTTATATCAACAAGTAATAAGTTAAGTTCCATTTCTTATATTTGTCTTGGGCCTTAAGGTTTATAACGTATGGCTATGAACATCCTTAATCGAATATAACTGAGCAGCCCAACACATATATAACACTTGTTTTAAAGAAAAACTAAAAATAATACACATCAATTACACCAAACATTGAATAAGACCGTTGCATGATTGAAAACAAAAAAAAACAAAAAACTAACCTGAATATTGAAAAAACCATGTCCTCAAATCATGACAGTAACAAAGTTGAATTCATAGAAGAAATAATAAAAAGGAAAATAAAAATAAAAAGATGTGATTAACTAGAAAAAGCCAAAATGTAAGAAATAGAAGAAACTATAATGGCAACGACGGTGAGTGAAGGAACTGAGAGGATGTTCGTGCCACTAGTTAAAGGCGACGGTGCAGTCATTGACGGTGTCGCTTCCGAAGATGGCGAAGTCGCCGGCGACTTGGCTGCAGATTGAGTTTGTGAAGTCTTAGGTGTTGCTCCAGCCGATGGGGAAACTGCATCCACATTACATTCATGTATGAGTGGTTTTGACAATTTTAGCAAACATATAAACATAAATATATTACAAACAAAAAACTCTTTACAAATAAATCTATATAATATTAAAATAGCTTTCTAATTAAAGGTAATGAATGAGTAAAATATAAGATCTATAAATATTGGGAAAGTTGTTACCAAACTGTAATTTTCAGTCTCACATATGCTTAACATATTGTAACAAAAAAAAAATATAAACCACATGACTATAGTATTTTAAGTTACGAATGTAACGTGTTTATTGAGCAAAATATAGCAAAAATGGTATAATGAAATTAAAAAAAAAAAAAAAAACATAAGCTACTGCGATAGTAATGCCTGTATAATACATAGATTTTTGGTTTTAATACCAAATAATTTCAATACCGTTTATATAAACTCCTTTTGTTCCTAAAAGATAAATTTTTTAGGAATAAAATTTTGTTTCAAAATTTTTATTTTTTAAAGTTATCCATGCATTATTAATTAGGATATACAAATTTTAAGGTAAATAACTAAATAATGTTGGTTTAGAATTTAAAAAACCGTGAATCACAAAAAAATGATGCAAATATTATCAATTTCAGATGTTTTCTTAATATGTATGAAAAAGTTTTAAAAAATAATTAGTCAATTAGGAATAGAAGGAGTATTATCTATACTTCTATAGTAACAAGACACAAAAACATGTAATCTTAATGATCTCAATGTGGTAAAAAAAAAATGAAAAAAAAATTACAAAGCCTGAAAATAATACGTACCAGGAGATGCACTTGGTGTCGTCGTAACGCTTGGTATTATACCTGCAAGAAAAATTAACCAAAATATAACTTCAAAACCCAAAATAAATAACTCAAAAGTATTGAGAAATAATATATAAAAGTTAAGTTTTGAAAAAAATCACCACAATGAGGAGGAGATTTGGAGAGTTTGCAAGTCTTAGGAGTAGCAAGAGCTCTTGAGTTATTCAACGCAATACCCATTTGGCTAGCACTAACCAAACCAGCACAAATGCATTGTGGGTTAAATTGCAAAACTGTCTCTATACCATCACAACAAGATTTCTCTGGCATAGTCTCGTTTGAACCGATGCTAAGGTATGTGAGACAGTCCATCATGCTAAATATCACTGAAGAACAATCAGAGCCTGATGGTCCTGGTGCTGGAGCTGGAGACTTTGCATGGTGTGATTTGGTACGTGCATGGATTGGTGTAACAAGTGATGATGATGATATGAGTAGTAATAAGATTGAAAGAAGAAGAGATTGCTTCATTATTGCTAGTTTCTTTTGGTTTTTCTTTCTTTCAAGATCGTATGAGTTTTTTTTTTTTTTTTTGGCTAGGTTTATAATAGAAGCTAGATTGTGGTTTTTATATATGGGAAGTGAAAAAAAAGATAAGAATTGTGTTGTTTGGTTTTTGAATTTGAAGTCCGGTTCTTGTTGCTTAAATCTTGGAGATTAGAGATTATTGTTTGAATAAGTTATAAGTTTGTTATCATGGATTTTGATTGGTTTGTGTTGGTTAAATTAATTATTTGACTATTTTTTTGTTTTTGTTTTTTTTACAGCGTAAATTAATTATCTTTTAGGATAATCCGAATAAGTAAAAAGATGCTAACTATATTTAATTTAAAAGATAAATAATTAGGCTTCTCATATTAATTTTGAATTTTGATATAACGGAAAATGTTACTATGCCTTCTTTTTTTATTATTGACAAAAAAAAAAGATACAAAATCACCTACATAAACTATTGACAAATATTTTAGTTTAACTCAAAACAATTATAAATAGATTTGTATCTATATTAACATTTCTTGAGTGGTAATTAGAATGACTTGAGGAATCGAGAGAATCAAATAGGAATAAGAAGAGATATGTTAATCTTTCTTATGTGCATGTTGTTAACGTTCCGGAAATACACTGACCAATTTAAACCAAGGTTTTCACAAGCCACACCTAAATACTATTTCCTTGCTTGGCTTGCATGCAACAAAAAATCGATTAACAATGGGTGATAGAATGTTGAGTTGGAATGTCCGGGTTTAGTTCCTCTTGTGTGTTCTGTCAAGAGTCAATGGAGAGACTAGAAACCATATGTTCTTCATATGTCTATACTCAAGAGAAGTTTGGTTTGGCCTCATTTCAAAGCTTCTTGATAGACATTTCTCTTACAAGCTGCTCACGGACAACCTCATTAGGAAAGGTTTGATTGTTTCTTTTGAGATATACTTTTCAGTTTCTAGTTCACTCGTTGTGGAAAGATAGAAAAAATAGAAGACATGGAGGTTCACAGAAATTATATCTCGGTTTAACATTATAAAATAGTTGTTCGAGTTTACATTTTACAATAAAACGAAATTATACGTAGGTTCTAGTTTATAAAAGACGGTTATTGTTTAGATTTTACAATTAAACAAAATTTTATGTCGGATTGAGTTCACAAAAGAGGATTATAATTTAGATTTTATAACTAGACCAACAATATGTTGGTTTGAGTTTATAAAAAAATTGTTAGTAAATGATAATTTTGATTTTACAACTACATTAATAAGTGGTATACATATTTTGTTTCCTTAATCTGTTTCTTTAAATTTTATTATATGACATATTCTTATATTTTCATTGGTTAAATTTATAGGTGGTAAACAAAGAGGTTCATCCCCATGAGTGAGTCCAAATATTGCTCAAATAAGAAAAGCGTAGAATAGAAAACCGGTCGAGTAAATTTGAAAGAAGAGGATAAATGTAATTTTGTACGTTTTCTTATCACCAAAAATTACAAAAAAACAAATAATCCTTCTACTTAATTCTTTTATTTTTAAGGTCTATTTAGTAAAGTTTCTCTACTATATTTTAAAAAGGGAGAATTTCAAAAATACCCACCTCTTTTTAAAAATACCCAATTTTCAAACTTTATCAAAAAACCACTAAAAATGTTGAAATTTATCCAAATATGTGTGTAAGCTTATAAATATATACACAAATTACATTTATATGTGTATAAAACTTTATATATCTTTCATAAATAGCGTAAAAATAAATTGTAAAAACCATATAAAAATCTTATAAAAACTATATAAAACTTTATAATTTTTTATATTTAAATAGGGGTATTTTTGAAAATGGATAGATAAATGAGATATTTTAAATAAGGGGTACAACTAAAAGGGTATTTCACTATTTCTCAAAAATTATCTTTTAAAAATCCACAAAATTAAGGTTTTTATAATAAAATGAAGATTTCAACTCATGTTTTAAGACTCACTAAATATGACAACTTTACTTATTGGATACTCCTCAATCAAACCAAATCTGATCATCATACTGTCTCTATAAACTAATTATAGCATTTCACTTTTCAATAAAGAAACCACATTAATCACTTAAATCTATTACAAAACAAACAGTTACACATCAGTAACGGTTCCTCTACTTCTGCGCGTACGATAAAAAAAAACTACTCTCACGCGCCTCAATCATTTTGTTTGCTCTCACGTTTAAACAACACATAAGTGCTTACTCTTGTCTGTGTCCACACCACACTCATTACTTCTCTTCTATGTCCTCTCTTCTCTTTTATAAAAAAAACCTAATCCTCTGTGTGTAAAAACATATCTCTAGTTAAAAAAAAAATGTCCAAAGCGGTTTTACTCTTTGCTCTCTGCTTTTTACAGGTTCTTGCCATCATCGCGGCTCGGCCTAACAAGAACCCTTTCGTCGTGCGAGGCCGTGTCTATTGCGACACTTGCCTCGCTGGTTTCGAAACTTCAGCCTCCACTTACATTCCTGGTACGCTTTTCACATTCAAGATCCAATCTAAACCATTTCTTGATCTGCAAATTCTAAGTCTTAGATCGTGTTATGAACTTGTTAGATCTGTGTTTTGTTGTATAGAAGATTTGAGATCTTTTATTGAAATGTAGGTGCGGTGGTTAGATTGGAATGTAAAGATAGGAGAACAATGGAGTTAACGTATAGCCATGAGGCGAGAACTGACTCAACAGGATCATACAAGATCTTGGTTAGTGAAGACCATGATGATCAGTTCTGTGATGCAACATTGGTTCGTAGTTCTCAGTTACGGTGTTCTAATGTTTCCCCTGGACATGACCGTGCTCGTGTGACTCTCACCCGTTTTAACGGTATTGCTTCTGATGAACGTTTTGCTAATAGTTTGGGGTTTGTGAGGGATGCAGCGATGCCGGGGTGTGCTGAGATCATGAAGCTATATCAAGAAACTGAGGACTAAGTTTCTAAGTTTTATTATATGTATGTTTGTGGTATTACTATGTTGCAGCTTGTGTTTCTATTACACATCTTTGTCATGGTTTTATTACTAATCGAAAAAAATACATTTGGAGTCTCTTCGCGGTTGAGAATAGAATACGAAAACATACAATGATTTTGCAGGTAGATTCTTAGAATGAAGTTACAAATGTTTTGATACTCATCATGGGATAGATCCCTTTGTTTGAGGTTGATGCTCGTCTTCAGAGACATCCTGAGAGTTGAGGTGAGCAGTACTGTTAGAGGCGGCACCATCAGAGACCGATAAGATGCTAAGTGAGTCTAGAGAAACAGAAGCTATGTTCTCCAAGGCAGCTAGTCTTTTCTTATCATCCTCTTTCATTCTCTCTGAATGCAAGTTTATGTTGAAACCCGAGTCATCGTTTCCACCAAACGCTGACTCCATCTTCTCCATATCGAAATTCTCAACCATTATCTGCTTACTGTTTGGGTCATCAGAGTAAACAAACTTCACTTTGTTCCGTGTCTTTGGCTCTAAGAACGGCCTCGCCACCTATAAAACAAGAGTCAGTTCACACTTTAAACCAACACTAACCTAAATGAAAGCAGGTTTCTAACCTTCCAGAAGGGTTCAAAGAACTTAGGAGGATTGTAAAGAACAGCAAAAGCTAATCTCTCAGGGTAATGTTCTTGTAACACATGAGCTGTCTCTTTCGTAGTTCGTAACGACACATTCGCCAAACTATAGCCGTGGAAATCAATCATCCACACCATTTGTTCCTCCCCTGGTGGCAAATTTTGAATAGCATTCTCCATACAATACACAAGGTACCTAATCTGACCTTTCACAGACTTCGAATTCTGAACAATTAGGAGAACGAAAAAACTAAATACAAGATCATAGTATAAGCAACTCTCTACATTGCAACTGATGATGAAACAAAACAAACCTCAACACTTGGTCTCATAACAAGAACAGGTCTTCCAAGTTTATCTACACAAGTCGATCTATATATCTTCCCTGTCTCAGCTTCACCAGCTACTTCCTCCTACCAAAACACAACACATCAGTCAATACTCAAATGTATCAAACAAGATCACACAACAATGTAAACTTCATAAAGTACCCAACAAATCTCTTCAGGTTTGTATTGGACTCTCCATTTCAAGGTTTCTTTAAGCATCTTAGTAGCTTTCTTGATATGCCAATTCCTAGCTCTTAAATACCTCAAAACCTCATCATCAGAACAAAACCTCGATAGTTTCTCTGGTAATGTCCCTAGCAGCTTCCTCACTTCCTCAATCTAAAAAACACAAATCTGATTAGAACCCAACTCTTAAAAACACTAAACCAAACTAAAAGTTATAACCTTTGCTTGTTCTTCTTCAGTTGGAACAGGTTTGACAAACGCATTAGTAGTACTCACTGGATTAGGATTCATAACTTCTATAAACCCTACAAACAATGTTTCCAAAAATCCCAAGTCAAAATTATTACATTAAGAATCTAATTATTGAGCTAAGAGAAAAATTAGTGGTCGGGAAATGTTCGATCTTGAAATCGTTACAGACAAGACAACACAGAATCAAAAATCTTGATCTTGTCGGGAGGATCTTTGTCTACTAGTACTGATAAGTACATTGAAGAAAGGTTTGAAGATTTAAGAAAACATACCTTTGGGAATCGAAGCAACAGAGAGAGAAGGGCTTAGAGAGAAGCTTACGAGTTTGATAGAAGTCAAACAAAAAAAAGAAAAAGAAAAAAAAAACACGAGAAAATAAAAGTGGACTATTTTAATATTTATGATGAAAAAGAAATAAATATATTTCTGTGATTGAGAGATCTGATCTTTAACGGGTAGGTGAGTAATAAAACAGAAAACTTTATGAGTATTTTGCTTTTTTTTGTTACCATTCTTTTGGTAAGATTTTGTGTTAATTGTAGTGATTAATGGTTTTTAAGTTTTTTTTAAAAAAGTTTGCAAAGGTTAAAACGTTTGTAGAAAATCTTTTAAATAAACAATTTATTATGGTTGATTTGTAGTTCCGTGAGTTAAAGTAATTTGCAAAGGAAGGAAGACTTCACAAAATAAAATAAGGGAGAAGACGGTTAGATATGGTGATTTGAAATTCTGGAGGTTACATGAGATCGCCGAGTAAAGCTAAGCCACTATCGATAGATCCCAGATTTACACCTTATTTATTGCCTTTTAATTGTATGACGGAGCCTAAAGCCTTTTCGACAACAACATCTCGTTTTTTTCTTTTCCTCAAAGTTTCTCTATGGTGGCGGAGAGACAAATAGATCCTCGGAGTAGATTAGGGTTTTTGTAGTGATCAATTAACTTCGGTTCTAAAAAACTGTGTCGGTTTTGTTTATGATTAGTCTAGATTGGTTGATGTTACAGATTGGGCCCTAATGAGTTATTGTATAGACCTACTCCGGAAATATATAAGTCCATTGCACATAAATTTTTTATATTGCAAACCATTTTTCTTTATAAAAAAAATGATATTGTATATGGTGGGTTTTTTTTTTGTTTTTTTGTAGAAATTCTGTTAAATAAACATTTTATCCCAATTATGAATTTATTTTTAGTTACATTATTTAACGTTTACTTACAAGAACTAATCATTTTTTGTGCAGCTTTCAATTGGGCAGAGTTTAATCACATCAGATGTTATGTTATTGGTAATTACACTCTTAGCAATGTACACATATTTTCAGCCTAGAGCTTCTTTCAACAACAACAACAACAATGCTCCATACATGACCAGCCTAGAGCTTATCTCTTAAGAAAGCAAGCTCGAGATGATGATGATGTAGCAACTCCTTGTGTCACATGAAGAGCAATCTTAAGAACTCAATACAAAGGTAAACTAATATCTATGATGAATTTGAATGGGAAATTTGAAAGCTTTTCATCAACCCATGTCAAGAATCTAGAGATGCTAGTCGCTCAAACCGCATAAGAGTACACTTCGATGAAGCCAAACCCGCTGATTCACAGTACACTTCTGATGAAGCTACAACTAAAACGAGCTCGTAGAATTATTAACCTCTCTACAGGAAACCGTTGAAACGCTTCTGTAATCAAGGCAAGTTGTGTAATCTATACAAAACACTCTCCAAAATGCCATCTTCGAGGTTATGGCCTAGGCAATAGGTTCTTTGGGATCTTATTATGAATAACCCAAACACTAGTAGCTTGTTATATATCATGAATAAGATACCTATGCAATGAATCAATCATACAAACCATTGTGTATGATATAGAAAAATTAATAGTAGCTTGTTCTAAGAGAGACTATTAAAACAATTATACTTATAGAACAGCTTAAAAGAATCAATCAGCCTGAGCTTCTCGTGCTCGTTGTACTTCCAAGTCATCAAGGTAAATTTGGTAGATATAAAGAGCGAATCCCGTGAAGGCGAAAAGCATGGAGACACTCTTAAGCTCGGTCAGCCTGTCGTGGAACACCGCAATGGCTGCAAGAGGCGTAACAATGAGAGAAAGCGTACCAATAAGGTTCGAAAACAGCGAAGAAACCAAAAATATCAGTGCAACAGCTCCAACAGAACCCAATTGCCACGAAACCGCGGTTCCAACCAATGTCAAGATGTATACAACTCGACCCTCGTTAAACATTTCCATCTCCCGACTCAACAACATCCATTCCCCGCTCGCAAACAACCCGATAACTGCAACACAAGAAGCGACGAGGGACGTGTATATCTGCATCTCAAGAACCATAGAGAAAGTCTCACTCTTGATAACTTTCTCAAATGACAACTGCATAAGAGAGAGCTGAAGAGAATAGATAAGAGAAGCCAAAACAGTACATAAACACCCAACAAAATAACTCCACTTAGAATCTCGAGAAGGGCTATTAGAATCATCGTCAAGAGAAACCAAAACAGCAGAAACAGAGAGAAACAACACAGACAAGAAAATCAAAACAGTGATTTTCTGAGAGTTTATGTAATAAGAGAAGACACTATTGAAAGCTAACTGTGAAGCACAAAGAATAGAGTAAGTTGAAGCAGAGAGATACAAAAGACCAAAAGAGTATAAAAGATTGTCTAAACCAATAGCTAAACCAAGAGAAAGATAAATCCAAAACAGAGTAGTGAAAGAACAAGAAGATGAAGAAGAAGAAGAGTGTTGTGAAGGAGGAAGGAGACAAAGAGGGATATAAAGAATTGGAAAGCCACAGGTTTGGACAAGAGTAGAGATCCATTTACTGTTTCCACCTTCGTTGTAATAAAACCGACCAAGAAGAACAGCTATGGCTTGAGCAGAGATGAGGAAGAAGATACTTATGAAGACAAGAACCCACCAATGAGTTCGTTTTAGCTTTAAGAGTTGTGTCGGAACACTTGTTCTTCTGGTTACTTCATCTTCTTCTTTTAGAAGCAACAACGCTACTACTTCTTGTTGATCTGTTACAGACAAAACAACACATAAAGTTCATAGCTTTTCAAGAAATTGATGAAGAAAAAACCTAATTTCTCAACTGATCAAGAATCTGGGAACTGGGTTTTGATCATTTCTCAGTTTTCACTTAATTTTGGGATTTGAAAAGAAGAAACAGAGAAATCTACCCATGAGTGATGGATGAATCGATTCTGCTTCAGGATTGAAACGGCTGAGAGGATTTTTCTCTTTGTTTTTTTTTTAATTGAAAAAAAAAAACAGAGAAATCTGAAATCCTATAAAAACGACAGGCTATGAAAAATTGAAAATGCAATTATATATGTCGCCAAAACATTTTATATTATTATTAAAAAAACCTAAAAATTATATAAAATTTTAAGAGTTACAAAAAAAAGTGTAATTATGTAACCAGCAAAACTATTATTGAACTGTGCATAACTAATTAGAGATTTTTAGAATGTTTAGAATGAAAAAAAAATTGTTATAAAAATCAACAATATTTCAAATTTCGAACGTTTAACATCATCTGACGAATAACATAGACAACATAAGCTAGCTATTTAATTTTATGAATATAATGAATATTTTTGCATCTAATGTTTTGAAAGTTAATGTTTTAAGCATCCACTCAAAAGTTAGGGGGTGTTATTAGATTCTAACTTATAATTGTTTGAGAATTTAAAGGAGTGTTTGAGAATTTTATGTAATTTTGTTGATTAGTTTTTCCATAATCTTGTAAAGTCTCTCAAACAATCTTTATATTTATAAAATACTTTTCATGACTTTATTTTGTAAAGAATGGAGTTTAAAATCATAAACCAATAACATAAAATTTTAATTCATTAACAGTGAGAGATTCTTTTATTTTAATTGAATAACACAGAACTTTTAATGACTTTGTAAAACTATGAGTTCAATAACCCCATATTTATTAAGATTTTGAATGATTTTTTACAAATCAATAACTAATAACACCAAACTTTAAAAGAGTTTAGTAAAATCTTGATCGAATAACAACATATTTTACCTTACATCTAAAGTCAATAAAACACCATATAACTCACAAACCAATAACACCCCCTTACGTTCGTAAGCCATTTTTCTTACTTTAAAAGTAGGTAACTACAACACGGAGAAAAGTATATGATTTTTATTTTTTAATCTAAATTATGTTACGATTGATTAATGGTGTTGCATGTGATTTTTGAAAGAGGGTATGTGTTTAAAATCATAAGGGTTTGAGGAAATTTAACAAATATAATATAATTTTTAGATTTTATACGTGTATACTAAAAAAAAATAGAATTTATATGTGTATCCCCCCATCCCCCTGAATTTTCATGTATATAAGGCAAACCACCTGAGTTAACCTTATACCTTTTTTTAGCAACAAATTTTAAATATTAGCTCAAACGCGCCAATTGGACAGGACATTGTTTACATAATTAACTTAATGCGGTTTCGGCGCAAACAACTTGTGCCATAAGATCTTTTTTACATTTGCACGTCGAGAAATCAAAAATGAAAAAACAGTATAAGAATTATTTCCTGTCAATCTTTCTTTCTTCCAAATAGATCGAGAATGCTGGCCACTATGAAGGGAAAGACATCTATTATTGTATATCCATTTATATCAAAAATCCTTTTATCTATTTAAAAGTTTTCTCAAATTTTTAAAAACAAATATATTTTAAACCTTCAAAATGACATCGCATTACATTTTAAAACCTCCAAATATTTTTTATGTACATTCTTAACCACCACCAAAATAGTTTTACTAACAATCAAAACCTTTGTACTAATTTTCACGTTTTTTTAGTGTTTTCCCAAATCGAAGTCATTGGGCCAATTTCAACTTTATTCTTGTAACAACCCATCCCGGTGGGAACCCCTACTACATGGCACACCCCGCCACATGGCAGCTACAAGCGCTGCAGCGCATCGACCCTAACCTCTCTCCTGTGGGCCCAAACTGCACAACCCACTTGCTCGCAGCCCTCTGGCCCACCAACTGACCTGCAGATCAATTGATGACAACTTCCACGGTGGGAAGGTTGTTAAAGGGTGAGGACCTGGGTTCGAGGAACGCCAGGCGCACCAATAACCTACCTGGTGGGCCAAAGGGCTGCGAGCAAGTGGGATGCACAGTTTAGGCCCACAGGAGAGAGGTTAGGGTCGATGCGCTGTAGCGCTTGTAGCTGCCATGTGGTAGGGGTTCCCACCAAGATGGGTTGTTACAAGAATAAAGTCGACTTTTAAGTAACAACCCGCCCTGTGGGATCATCCGCCATGTGGCACACCCCGCCACATGGCATCCTTACAGCGCTGCAGTGCATCGACCCTAACATCTCTCCTATGGGCCCAAACTGCACAGCCCACTTGCTCGCAGTCTCCTGGCCCACCAGGTAGGTTATTGGTGCGCCTAGCGTTCCTCGAACCCAGGTCCTCACCCTTTAACAACCTCACCACTTGACAAGCTGTTACCAACTGACTTTTAATTGTAACAACCCATCCCGGTGGGAACCCCTACCACATGGCACACCCCGCCACATGGCAGATACAAGCGCTCCAGCGCATCGACCCTAACCTCTCTCCTATGGGCCCAAACTGCACAGCCCACTTGCTCGAAGCCCCCTAACCAGGTAGGTTATTGGTGTGCCGGACGTTCCTCGAACCCATGTCCTCACCCTTTAACAACCTTCCCACCGTGGAAGTTGTCACCAGTTGATCTTGTCAAGGATTGGTAAACATTGAAACTATTGGTAAACAGTGCATAACTAATTAGAGTTTTTTAGAATGAGAAAAATAGTTTTGAAAATCCACAATATTTGAGGAGATTGTTGTGGATGCTAAGCAAGATATTGAGAAGCTTGTGGAGATTAGTGTGAAGGGTGAGTAGGTTGATGTGAAAGGTGAGTAGATTGTTGTAAAGGGTGAGAAAGTTGATGTGAATGGTGAGCAAGAGATTGAGAAGTTTGTGAAGGTTGTCGTGAAGGGTGGGGAAATTGCTGTGAAGAAATCATGAATACACATTTAATCGATAAAAATATTGCGATGAGCAAATTTTCAATTGAACAGAGAGCGAATTTCCAGCCAGATCCTTGAATGGCACTAAAACCAGTAAACCAACAATTAAAATGTAACTTTGTCTAGCTAAACCAATGATTGGAAAATCGGACCATACATAACTAACATAATAAAAAGAACAATCGATTACTAGAACCCTAAACTAAGGTGACTTCTTCTAGTTTTTGCCTCAAGTGACCTTCTCATTCTTCTTATCATCGATCTTTTTCTTCTTCTCCTCTTCACTAGCTATCTTTTTCTTCTCCTCATATGCATCAATGATTAGATCATAGATATTTCTTATAATTGATGGTTTATCACTCTCTTCGATGGTGAAGGATAGTCCCTTATCCTTCACACTCACCACCAATTTGACGTATCTTCTACTTGACTGATGAAAGATATAATACTACAAGAAAATGATCAATTTCTTATGGCCAGTTGAAAAATTGGTTTCCTACCATTTTCATACCAAATTTCCTACCAAATTTCTACTAAATCACGTTATACAAAACGTCGTAGGTTAATTCGTAGGAATAGAGAATGACATTTTTGACCATTTGCCGACAAAAAAATCGTAGGAAACGTGTTCCTTCTAATTTCCTACTAAATATTTCTTGATCTCTTTCCTCAAAATAATCTTATCAATTTCCTACCAAACAAATAAAATAATAATTTATTTATTTATTCAATAATTATATTATTATGGAAATTATATTAAAGTTTTATAATTACAAAATTAGTAATTTTCCTACCAAAATTCTACTTCTTTTTTTCTCTAAGAAATTTCGTACGAATTTCTTACAACTAAGTTTTGTAGAAAATTTCCTACCAATTTCCTTAGACAATTATTTTTTTGTAGAATAATCGTAATTATTTTGTAGCAAATGTTTCTTACCAAAATTTTTGTAGGAAATTTAGTAAGATATATCGATATATATATATATTTCTTCATCTTCTGATCTTTCGACTTTTTCTTATAACTTAAGAGTTACTTATAAAATAGTATTGTCTACGCCAGTATTGTCTACGTCATGGAAAACCATTCCATTCCATTCCTTTATGTGGCTCCTCCTTTCATCCTCCTGGGATCTTTAGCAAAAACATTTTTTATTATAGCTTTTGATTTCCCCCTCAGCTCCTCTTCATCCTTCAAAGCTTTCTTAGCATTCTTCTCCTTCTTAGAGCAGCCACAACAACCTTCTCAATATCTTCTTCAGCCAAATCCTTGAATAGCACTAAACCAGTAACCCAATAATTAAAATGTAACTTTGTCTAGCTAAACCAAAGATTTGAAAATTAGACCATACATAACTAACATAATAAAAAGCACAATCGATTACTAGAAACCTAAACTAAGGTGACTTCTTCTAGTTTTTGCCTCCAGTGACCTTCTCATTCTTCTCATCATCGATCTTTTTCTTCTTCTCCTCTTCATTAGCTATCTTTTTTTTTTCTCCTCATATGCCTCAGTGATTAGATCATAGATATTTCTTATAATTGATGTTTTATCACTCTCTTAAATGGTGAAGAATAGTCCCTTATCCTTCACACTCACCACCAATTTGACGTATCTTCCATTTGACTGTTGAAACATATAATACTACAAGAAAATGATTAATTTCCTACGGCCAGTTGCGTCAAAAATTGGTAGAAAAGAGTATTTGCCTAACATTTTCCTACAAAAATATTGGTAGGATATCGTCCGTAGGAAATCATAAATGGTAAGATTTGGTAGGAAATTTCCTAACAAATTTTTACTAAATCATGTTATACAAAACGTCGTAAGTTAAATCGTAGGAACAGAGAAGGGCATTTTTGACCATTTGCCTACAAATAAATCGTAGGAAACTTGTTCCTTCTAAATATTTCTTGCTCTTTTCCTTCAAAATAATCTTATCAATTTCCTACCAAACAAATAAAATAATAATTTATTTATTTATTCAATACTTATATTATTATGATAATAATATTAAGGTTTTATAATTACAAATTTAGTAATTTCCTACCAAATTTCTACTGCTTTTTTCTCTAAGAAATTTCGTACGAGTTTCTTACAACTAAGTTTCGTAGAAAATTTCCTACCAATTTCCTTAGACAATTATTTTTGTAAACTAATCGTAATTATTTTGTAGGAAATTTTTCTTACCAAACTTTTTGTAGGAAATTTAGTAGGATATATATCTTTCTTCATCTTCTGATCTTTCGACTTTTTCTTATAACTTAAGAGTTACTTATACAATAGTACTGTCTACGCCATGGAACACTAATCCATTCCATTCCTTTATGTGGCTCCTCCTTTCATCCTCTCCTGGGATCTTTAGCAAAAACATTTTTTATTATAGCTTTTGATTTCCCCCTCAGCTCCTCTTCATCCTTCAAAGCTTTCTTAGCATTCTTCTTCTTCTTTAGAGTAGCCACAACAACCTCCTCAACCTCTTCTTCAGCCAAATCCTTGAATAGCACTAAACCAGTAACCCAATAATTAAAATGTAACTTTGTCTACCTAAACCAATGATTTGAAAATTAGACCCTACATAACTAACATAATAAAAGCACAATCGATTACTATAACCCTAAACTAAGGTGACTTCTTCTAGTTTTTGCCTCCAGTGACCTTCTCATTCTTCTCATCATCGATCTTTTTCTTCTTCTCCTCTTCATTAGCTATCTTTTTTTTTTCTCCTCATATCCCTCAATGATTAGATCATAGATATGTCTTATAATTGATGGTTTATCACTCTCTTAAATGGTGAAGGATAGTCTCTTATTCTTCACACTCACCACCAATTTGACGTATCTTCCACTTGGCTGTTGAAACATATAATACTACAAAAAAATGATTAATTTCCTATGGTCAGTTGCGTCAAAAATTGGTAGGAAAGAGTATTTTTCTAACATTTTCCTACAAAAATATTGGTAGGATATCGCCCGTAGGAAATCATAAATGGTAAGATTTGGTAGGAAATTTCCTACCAAATTTCTACCAAATCACGTTATACAAAACGTCGTAAGTTAAATCGTAGGAACAGAGAATGTCATTTTTGACCATTTGCCTACAAATAAATCGTAGGAAACTTGTTCCTTCTAATTTCCTACTAAATATTTCCTGCTCTTTTTCTTCAAAATAATCTTATCAATTTCCTACTAAAAAAATAAAATAATAATTTATTTATTTATTCAATAATTATATTATTATGAAAATTATATTAAAGTTTTATAATTACAAATTTAATAATTTTCCTACCAAATTTCTACTGCTTTTTTCTCTAAGAAATTTCGTACGAGTTTTTTGCAACTAAGTTTCGTAGAAAATTTCCTACTAATTTCCTTAGACAATTATTTTTTGTAGAATAATCGTAATTATTTTGTAGGAAATTTTTCTTACCAAAAGTTTTGTAGGAAATTTAGTAGGATATATCGATATATATATATATCTTTCTTCATTTTCTGATCTTTCGACTTTTTTTCTTATAACTTAAGAGTTACTTATACAATAGTACTGTCTACGCCATGGAACACCAATCCATTCCATTCCTTTATGTGGCTCCTCCCTTCATCCTCTCCTAAGATATTTAGCAAAAACATTTTTTATTATAGCATTTGATTTCTCCCTCAGCTCCTCTTCATTCTTCAAAGCTTTCTTAGCATTTTTCTCCCTCTTTAGAGCAGCCACATCAACCTCCTTAATCTCCTCTTCAGCATGCACATGCTTCTCAAGGTGCTTAGCAGCCACATGCTTCTCAAGGTGCTCAAAACCCATAGACTTCTCATGCTCATCAAGCACAGGGTTCTCATGCTCAACAGCAAGAATGTGTGACTTCTTGGAACTATCTCTTTATAGACTTTCCTTTATTTTGCTGATTTTGTCATCAAAGCTCCAAAGGCCATATTCTTTAAGTTTTACGATTTATTTTCTTGTTTTAGACTTTAGGACCGTTGTATATTGAGCCTATAAAAGCTCAGCTCATTTCTCATTGGAAAGTTCCCTTGATCGAATTTAAATTTAATAGAAAATATTTTCTTCTTCACAAAGTTATTAAGTTCTTTTAATTTCTATGTGTGTTTATTTTTTAGTGCTTATTGAGCGATTCATTGAGTAGTATTCAAGTTGTAGAATAAGTTAGTTGAGTGATTCAAAAACACTTATTTTGTTCATCGATTGAGTGAGTTAATCTTTTTCCGCCCCCATTTCTAACCTCGTTTCCACATCCCACGAGAAAATTTTGGAAACTCTTGCTCATCAAGTGAATACATGATATTTCGACCTTGTATCAGATCGACACCTGCCCAAAACTCGGGCACTTGTGTTAAAATTTTAAAACCTCCAATTTGTTTTTAAGACACTCTAATCCACCACCAAACTAAACTGACAATGTAAACCTTTAAACTAGTTTTGATGTATATATTGTTTGGTACGAGATAACGAAACAATAATCGTCAACAGAACGGGTAACCTCCGTCCCTGTCCTACTAAAACATGTTGTTTTGTTAAAAATTGCTTCTTTCATTTAAGGTGTTTGCCCAAATTGTAGTTGCTGGGCCAATTTGTCCTAGGCACCATCTTTATTGCTCTTGTGAAGTTGAGAAATGAGAGATGAAAGTATTTTCATTCTTTGTAAAGTTGCTAGAAAATATAGTAATTTGACTATGAATTTATTAATTTATAGGTTTATAAACACCTAAGAAAATAATGGCAATTTACATAGTTTTTGCCATCTCATAAGTAAATAAAATTACATAGAAAATCAAAAATCCAAAAGCTCGGAGAAAACCATGCCAATGTTACACATTCTTTCATACCACAAATTGCGTGTCGCAATATTTCCTGGCATTGTCAGTCCTTCAAGAAGAGATTCACACGTATCTATACTATCAAAGGCTTTAAAAGCTGCCTTATATGATAACACGTACATATTAGTACTTGCAAAACCTTTAGCTTCATGCAGTGCTTTATTTGACAATTGATAACCTCTCATGCATGACTCGTATGGGTTCTTGAATGTCGGATCAGTTGTTGCTCTATCTACGCTTTTAATCAGCTCTAGGTTCTTATAGCCAAAAATTTCCGCCTTCTCGAAGACCATAACGAGAAGACCGTTGAGGTCGAGGGTGAACGTTTTAGGGTCAGAGCTTAGCCAAGGGATACAGAAGTGTTTGGCAATTGGTCGTTGCGAGAAAATTTGGTTAAGTAATGCTTTTGTGACTTTATCACTTGGTGAAAAAGATGATGAAAAAACTGGGGTGATTGAAAGCATAATGAGAAGAGGAAGAATTGAAAATGCATTATTTTTGATATGAGAAACAGCCATTTTTTTGTGAGTGTGAAAGAATACTTATGTTTTAATTTTTTGTTAAATGTATAAGGGATTATATAAGATATTTTTTCTCTATTAATTAGGATATCCATATTATTATGAAAAATATCACCTTAATTAAGTAAAAAAATCTTTCATATAGGGAACTTTTATAAAATAGTCAAATCAACTATTATAGAAAAAATAAAAATAGCATAATTTTACTTAAATTTTTTGATGATCTATTTTATATAAAAAATATCTCTAAAACTTAGGTCATAATACATAAATACTACTTCAAACCACATAAACTAAATATAATACTATCCATTTAGGGGTAAGATAGTTGTTATTCCTATTTGGTAGGGTTAATGTCATCTCAGTATTAGACCAGTTAAACCTTATATGTAAGCAAACGTGTCGTTCTCCACCAAACAATTGTCTAGACGGTGTAATCCATGAGTTCATCTATGACATATATGTAACATCAAATTTGTACCCCAAATCAATCTCCCTAACTAGGCCTCTCACCAATTCATAGGTTTAAGGTTTAATCATTAATTAGATTCTAAAACTATCTTACGCAACTGGCTCTTCAGATGTGACCTTCTAGGATTTTTATTACAGAACATGAAAGTGTTAAACTCACAAATTACAAAAAATTATTAAGGATCAAAAAGAAAGCTCTCTTATGAAAAATCCTACGCAAGTATAGAAAATAATCAAAGATTTTCTTTTCTTTTTTTGTTTTTGATAAAAAATAATCAAAGATTTTCTTTTCTTCCCCTTGGTTATCAAAATTTGGTCAATTGTTATTTCTTTCTTTATCAAAAAGCCCATACCATAAGTCCATAATAAAATACGACACATAAAAAAAAAAAAATAATACAATTTAAGACCTAACTAAACCCCTAAAACTGAAACAATCTCTTACGCAGCTGCAGGGTCAAAAACCTTAGGTCACAATTTGAGCTTTTCTCGTTAATTATCATTCTCCATGGCCAAGAAAAATTCCACCAAAGTAATTAATCTATGAATTATGGATTTCTTCTTTTAATATTCTTCTTCTTACTCAGTCTTGAATCTCGAGTTTATTCACAAAGTTAACTGAAGAACTTGTTTTGGTTTTTTGTATTTTCTTAGGTTGAAATAGATCCTCCTGTGATTAAGGCCATGAAGCCATTGAAGAAACGTAAGAAAATTACGTTTCATTTGTTTTGTGTTGCTCTCCCTTTGCTACATTATTTACTTGTCGTGGTTACACATATGATATGTGTGTTCTTGTGTTATTCGTATGTATGGTTATAGTAAGCACATCTAGCTATACTATGTCAAGTATATTGATTCTCGATATTTTAAATTGTTTTTGCTGGTCTTCTTTTAGGTAAGAGTGAGCCAGAGGCTGATTTGGAGACCGAAGTAAAACTGAAGAAGCAAAACAAAAATCAAAAGAAAAATCAAAAGAAAAAATCTAAGAAGAAGGTTGGAATACTGTTATTGTTCTTGAGAGAGTTTTGAATCAAATTTAGTGTGTTAATGGCTAATCATGTAACATATATATGTAAAATAGGAACCTTCAAAAGAACCTGCTAAAGATTCTCAAGATCAGAAGGTTTGTTTTTAGTTTATTTTTAGTCACTAAGTTTCCTAGTAACTGTTCAATTTATATAAATATCAAATAGTTCTCTCATTATTTGTTTATGAAAATGTAATCCTTCAGAAGGCAGCTCTAGCTACTAGCAAGTCTGCAAGCAGTTCAGATTCAGTAAATAAAGATTCTGATGAAGTGGCTGGTGCGAGAGGCAATGTAGCTGCATTCACTCCTCCACAAAGCAGGTGAACTGATTTTTTCGATGTTTGCGAGATTTGTTTACATACTCAAGATGTTCTTTTGTTATCCACAATTATAGTTGATAATGTAATTTCTTGATAGTATTCAAACGATTTACGTCGAAGGATTTGGCTCTTCGCTTCCTGAGGATGAAATCAAGACCGCATTAAGTAAACACTTCAGTGCATGTGGAGAGATCACAAGGGTTTTTGTTGCAACAAGCTTTGTCACCGGTGCTGTAAGAGGGTTTGTGACTTCCTCCTCAAGTTTGTGACAACTTATATTATAAGTTAGGTTATAACTATATATTAAGCTATGTTCTATTTTTCTTTGATAGATTTGCTTACATTGATCTAAAAGAAGAAGACTCAAAGAAGGCGTTGGAACTTAATGGTAGTGTTATGTTAGGAAAGGAACTTGTAGTGAAGAAGGCTCTACTGATGAGAGATTCTTACCCTGGCTTTTCTGGTCGTGATCGAGTTCTTGGTGGTCGTTTCGGCGGACGTTTTGGCGGACTTGATGTTGGTGGCCGATTTCGCGGTGGCCGTTGTGGAGGTCTTGGCTTGTGTCAACGTGTCTGTTGAGTATTTAATTCTCAGAGTTAAGTTCTTTTGGATAGTATAGGCAAGATCACTCCCACCTTCATCAAGACCAACGACAGCTAGTGTTGTTAATTTTGTTTGTCGACCAGACAAGTAATTTTCTAAAATATTGTTTCGTGCAACAAATAAAAGAAATTTTTTGATAAGTTGTCCTAATTGAACTTTGATTGAAAGTAAAGGCGAATGATGCTTACTCGACTAGGTACTCGCCTAAGACCATGAGCCGAAACGAGTCCAACACATGAAAACATAGAGCCATTTAAATGTTACTAACTTTAATATATCCTACAATGATGGATTAATGGACAATCACCAACTTGTTGTATAATGCTCTTTAGAGTTTTAGGTGAGATGGTTGATGAAGAGAGGTAACAATGGATTGATAGATCGATATAATGCCACACAATTGATGGATTGAAGCCGTGATAAGTCTGGATGCTCAAGAATACAAAGAATTACACAAGGTTCTAGGGCGTTTATGAGTTCTCATTATAAGACCTTGAATAGTTGTCGATTTTAAAGTTGATTTGTTTTAAACTTTTTTAGAAATATACTTTATAGCGAGAATCAAGATTATGAGAAGAATGGTTTTTCTAAAAATTATAGAATCTGGATTTTAATTATTTTTGTCAATTTTCAAAGAAAATCTAAAATCTATGTTTTATTAAAAAAAAATTAATATGAAAAATCTAAATGCCATAAACCAAATTTAAAATTCAGAATATTCATAAACTGTAATCCAAAAAACCAGTAATTCATGGCCTAAGTTTTTTCATTACATAAGCTTCAGGGGAACCTTATCAATATGTTGTTCAGTCTTTATTACAGAAAACTAAAGTGCCAAACTCACAAATTAGAAGTGAATATTAAGGACTAAAACGAAAGAGCTTAAACTAATGGAAAAATACTGCAAAAAATTAAGGGTTGATTAATGCTTCTACACTAGGAGGTCTAGGGTTTGAACCCCATATAATACGATGTATTAATACTGTTGTAGATTAATGGAGGCAAGTACACATAAGATCTCCACTAATGCGCAGTTAGAGCCGTTCGCCGTGATTCTAGAGTTCCTTTTCCTCACCATTCTTATTCCTGGTCCTGATCATTCGAAGAAAGCACTTGATGTTTTTTTGCAGCCATTGATTTATGAGTTACAAATGTTATGGAAACATGGTGTGGAAGCGTTCGATGTTTCAGTGAACCAAAATTTCAACATTTGGGCGATGCTTATGTGGACTATAAGTGATTTTCCAGCCTATGGTATGTTATCTGGATGGACCACGCATGGACGGTTATCTTGTCCATATTGTCAAGATAACAGCGATGCGTTTCAGTTGAAACACGGACGTAAAATGTGTTGGTTTGATTGTCACAGACGATGGCTCCCTGAAGATCATCCTTATCGTAGGAGCACCACATTATTTAGAAAGAACATGCAAGTCTTTTGATAGTCCACCTCCTGAGTATTCTGGTAAGGACATTTTGACTCAGTTAAGAGATTTTGGTGCCGAGCAGACATCGATTTGCGATGGATATGGTGATCATCCCAATTTGCACAAGTTTAGTATCTTCTATTTATTGCCATATTGGAAGGACCTTTTGCTGAAGCACAATCTTGGCTTCATGCACACGGAGAAGAACCTTACTAAATGTTCAAGGAAAGACAAAAGACAATTTAAAGTCTAGATTGGACTTGCCTGATATATGTTCTTGAAGAAAACTTCATGTCTTGCCAAATGGAAAAGCACCAACCGCTCGTTTCCGATTAGATGCACCTTTCAAGGAAGCATTTTTAGAGTGGATTATGATGCATTTCAAAGGGATACATAGCCTAGAGCAAAATATACAGGTAATCCTTTGCAACCTTGAGAAGATTTATCCACTGTATTTCTTCGATTTTATGGAACATATTCCAATTCATCTCCCACGAGATTTAGCACTTGGCGGTCCCGTTCAATATCGATGGATGTATCCTTTCAAGCGTTACATGGGCACTCTTAAGAAGAAAGTAAAAAATTTGGCAAGAGTCAAAGGTTCTATTGTAGCACAAAGCATCAACGAAGAAACCTCACACTTCTCTGAATATTGTTTTCCGAAACACGTCTAAACAAAGATGCGAAAGCCTGCTCGACATGATGACGGTGGGGAGACACCTTTCTACCCCGTACAAGTCCCAAGCACATTCTCTCAAATTGGTCGATTAAGTGGAAAATCGAAGAAACGAACTCTAACACAAGAAGAGCAACAACACTTGGACATGTACATTATCACAAATCATGATGAGCTAATAGATTATGAGAGGTAAACTATTTTTATTTTATATAGTAATTAATTTTAACTTATATTTGAAATATATAATTTATTTATCCTCATTTTAATTAATTAATAGGATTTACTTGGGCCAAGTACGCTTTCAATATCCGGACATGAGCGAGGATGATGTTCAAAAACTCAAGCAGACTGAGTTTTGTAATTGGCTAAAATTCTACGTAAGTTTTTCCTTATTTTAAAATTTAATTTATTAAATAAATTGATTAAATTGATTTGTAAAAGTTTTTACATATTTAAAATTGAAATTTTGCTTTGTACAAGTAACAACAATGTCAGGTAGAGGTCGATCATTTCCCACATGGTTAGTGGAGTTCGTTAATGGGCCGTTATATGTTGCGGAATCGTATCCCATGTATTGTACTCATGGGTACGCTTTTAAGATTCTTAGACCCAAGAAGATTAGGCCAACTTGTGACTACGGTGTATCGGCACAATCGGGTGATCTTTTTTACTATGGTGTCCTCCGTGAAATCTTAGAAGTTCGTTATTCGGGGATGATCAATTTGAGGTGTATTGTTTTCTCATGTGATTGGTACGATCCAATTCTTGGAAGGGGTGTGAAACATGACGAATTTGGTGTCACTACAATACATATGAGAAAACGACTCCAGAATATGACCCATTCATCCTCGCATCTCAAGCCGATGAAGTATGATACATTGGATACCCACGAGCTACCACAATCAATGATCCTTGGATCACTGTGATGTCAGTATATCATATAGGCAGGATTGTTGGCATTTCTGATGATAGTGAACATGAATCTATGATGCAAAAACACGTTGGGTGTCATAGGAGCGGTTGACCACTCCCTAGAAGTTGATCTTGTCATTGATTTCACCATTGATGGAGATGATGAGGTTTTTGATGATTCTGAAGAAGAAAGGGGAGAATATGAGGACACTTCCGATTCAGAAAATTCAGAATATTCATCGGATGAAGAGGACGAAGAATAAATTATATAACTTTTGTATTTTATTAGATTTTTATTAATTAGTTGGTGTATTAAGAACGTGGAAATAAATTATCTCTCATGAAGTTTTCAAAACCTATTATCCTAAATAAATATTGCAACTATTTTATAATTTTTGTATATTTTTTTGAAAGTTGTATAAATTTAAAAATTGGATTAGACACAATATCGATCTTTCTAACGGATTTCCTAAGGGTATAACAAGTCCTCGGAAATTCGTCAGTTTTTCAAAGGGCTGCCCGAGGGTTCACGAATATGGTCAGATATTTAATAAAACTGAAATATCCGAAGATTTTCTGAGGGATGTTAGATTTTTTATAAAATTTTGGAATTTAGATGCATCTTATGTAATGGTTAATACAATAAGAAGCTATACCTGTCAATATAATTACATAACAAAGTTTTATAAGGAAAAAAAATTCAAAACTTGAAAAATCTCATATTTGGACAATTAAGCTTAAGCTTAAGCTTAATTTCTCTTGGTTTTTACAGAAGCTTAAGCTTGATTGTCCAAATCTTCAAGATGGGCAGGGATACTGTTAACGTCGAGGTTGAAATCGACAAAATTTGATGTGGTTCAGGTGGGTTATTTGAATTGAAAGCTGGTTTGGGTTGTAAAATCAGAGTACGCGAGTTTGGGTATGAAAATACCTTCGGGAAATAGTTTGGGTTGATTTTCCCCGTTTTCCCTATTGATAATATAGTTGATACATCCAGAAATTATGCAATTTTTAATCTAATTTAATATAAATGTTATTTTTTAACACAAATATGTCTTTGTATAGCATTAAAATCTCTTTAGATGAATCAAATTAATAAAATTGGTTTATAAAAAAAAAGTCGTCGGAAAGTCCTCAGAAATTTTACACTCCCTGAGAAATCCGTTGGAAATTTCTGATTTTTGGGGTTTAATTGGCTTGATCAGCCAATTAAATTACATGCAGTGATATTCGAAAGGATTTTCGAGGGATTCTGATTTGCCGACGGATTTCAGTGTGAAAATATTTATTACCCGCCTTTTTTTTAATTCTCGCGGAAAACCTCAAAAGTTTCCAAGGGATTTGCAACGACTAATTCCCTCTGAAACGATTTTTCCTCAGCCGCTTCTTTTATCTCAGAACTCTTCGTCGCTGTTGGACCGCTCTGTCCCCCGAGACACTGCTTCGCCATCTCGCCGGCGATAACATCTTCAATCATCATCATCAATCATCATTTTCTTCCTCCCATCGTTTCACAAGCTCAAAATCATGTAAGTTTACAAGTATTCAATGCTTTTGATTTGTGATACTAGTTTTTAATTGTTAATATCTTGTTAGAATTAGATTTTGGAATCCGTATAATTAGATCTTGACTGGATTTGGATAGATATGGAATTGGATTAAGGTTATGATATGAAATTAGTTTTATGATTTTGATTAGAATTAGTCCTATGATTTTGATTGGAATTATTTCTATGATTTTGATTGGAATAGTTTTTGCTTTTGATTGGAATTAGTGAATTATATAAGTTAGATTTAGTTTTATTTATATTTTGTAAGAAATTTGATATTAAATTTAAACATTTTTATTGGATTTTGGTTTTAAACTTGTTAGCATTAGGTTGGTTTTTAACAATTATAGAAAATTAAAAGTTAGATTTTAGTTAAACAATTTTTTTAATAAATGTGATACAATAATTATTTTCTTTAATCGTACATTGTTAAATATTTATTACAACATAATATATTTATAAATTTATCAACTTTTCCTATTGTTATTTGTTGATTAATTATTTACTAAATTTATTTTTGAGGTCTTATGAGGAGTTTCAAGGGACGTCACCTAACCATTTCCAAACCCGACGATCATAAAGCGACTCACCATCACAATCTCCTTCTAATGTCCCCGAGACAAGAAATTCCGCTCCGCCACCGATTATGACGATTGAAGAGTTTGTTAGTCAACCGGGCCGTCAACATATCCCGAGGCTCCACCCGGAAGAAGAAAACGGAGCTACATGGTAATTAATTTCATTTTATCTACTTACATAAATTGATGAATTTTATTCTTAACTAATTATTATTTTACATGTCTCTAGGTTTGGATTAGAGGGAAAGATAACAAAATCCATTCTTAATATTTTTAAGACGCAATTGAATAAACCTTGGCCAACTTACGGGGATGTCGACGAAGAAACCAAAAAGATGTGGTTCAAGACTTTTGCGGTAAGTTAAACTATTAATTATTATTATTATCATTAATTATTATTTTTGTCATAAATTTATTTTAATTATATTTTTTTCCCATTTGTAGCAAGATTTTAATTGGGAAATCGGTCATTCGGCAAAAGTGAGAAGAGCTTTTGACATTCAAGCCAACACATCCTACCAAAATCACATGTATGCATGGAAGCAAAAGTGGAAGGAAGGCAAAAAAATGCCAAAATGTCTAAACCCTGAAGTTTGGCAAGGGTTTATCCGCTATTGGAGTATGGATGAGACAATGTCTATTTCGTCACAAGCATAAGAGAATCGTAGGAGCGAACGTGGTGGAAAGAGTATAGCAACCCACAATGGAGGTTCCATAGCCTTCAAAAAGCATGAGAGAAAAATGGTATGTTTTCAATTAATTATACCTTTATATTTGATATATTTTTTATTTTTCTTTAAATTTAGATGATCGCAAACGGAGTCGTTGCGCCGGATTGGATAGATGTTATGGAAACAACCCACACAAGCAAAAAAACCGGAAAAATTCAAGATCCGGTTGTCGGAGAACGCATAAAAAGGATTAAGCTTCGGAAGATGGAACGGCTAACACAACTCTCTCAAGATGGCTCATCATCTTCAATCGATCTACCTCGTGAAGGAATCAACCGTTTGTGTATTGAGGTATATTGGAATATTTTTTAGTTTTACTTTATTATTTATAAAATTTTTGTTTGTTTAGGATATTCCTTTAACCAAAGGTTGGAGACCATGATTAGAAAGTCTTGTCTGACAAGATGGGAGTATCTCTTCGGCATTTCCCCGAGACAATGAACTTATTCAACAAGTTCAAGATCTTAACCGAATCGTGAAAGAAAAATATGAGGCGGTCGAAGAATTGAAGCAACAAAATCTCAAGATTACGGAGCAATTCACCAAGACTCATACGACACTCTCCCAACTTCAAATTTCATTTCTTCTAAATTCCTGGAACAATTCCTGCCTCCCTAAAACTATTTAGTTTTTTTTGTTTTTCAAAACTATTTTAATTTTGTGACTATTGTTGTTTATTTGGATAAGTTGTATTTGGATATTTTAATTTTAGAATTTTGGATTTTTATTTATTGTTTAAGATTTATATTTTCGTAATTATAATCAAAATTATAAATTTGCTAAAAACTTTGTCGTCGTCGGAATGCCCTTGGAAATTCAGGTCCTCGGTAAGTCCTTGGAAATAAACTTTCGGAAATCCATCAGAATCATGTCTCTTGGAAATCCCTCGGAAATAAAAGTCCCTTGGAAATTCCTCGGAAACAACTCTAGGAAATCCTTTGGTAATAAGTCTCTGGGAAATCCCTCAGAAATTGTATCTCTTGGAAATCTCTCGGTAATTTAACGTCCTTGGAAATCCCATGGAAAGTTAACCTCCTTGGAAATCCCATGGAAAGTTAATGTCCCTTGTAAATCCCTCGGAAATTTCCGACGAGCGATTTCTGAGGACTTGTTTTCCTCGGAAACCCGTCAGAAAGAATTGTTTATGAGGGCTTACCGATGATTCCGTCCCTCAGAAATAGATTGTTTTCTTGTAGTGTGGTAGACCTAAGACCGTGAGACTAAACGAGTCTAACACATGAAAACAAGCATTGTGCGATTTAATAAGTCAATCCATTAGACCCGAAGCGCTTAACAAGGTTGATCGCGACTAAATAAATTAAACCGTCTTAATGCTACTAATAATACTGTTGACAAAAAAAATGCTACTAATGTTATTTAGGAAAGTCATAAATTATTCATTAATTAAATTGTATTAAACAATATCATTAAAAATAATTAAATTATTGTGCATTAATTTACAATATTGATTAATTTCCTTACAATATTGAATACTAATTTATGAATAATTTATCCATATTAAAATATAATAAATATAACAAAAATACACTAAAATATGGGAAACGACCGCATCCATTTTTTTATATGAAAAAAAGAAACACAATTGCGGATTTTGTTGGATATTTTATTTATATCTAGTTGGATTGATTATGTTGATTCTGTTTTTATTTTATTTTTGAGAGATATGCTTGCAAATTTTATAAATAGGTGTTTAATGGATTATTTCCGGACTTAGGCTCATTACAATCACCTCATGGCCCAATGTACAAACAACAAACCAAACAAAACAATAAATCAAACCCGACCCGATTTCATGAACGAAACTAACATAGTTACACAAAACCTTAGTCTCTGATTGAAGAATACAACCAGAGCCGTCGCCTAAGATCTGCGAATCCTTACTGGAACAAGACCCTCCGGCAAATCTGGACGACGAGAGCCGAATGGAGATGGTGAATCTGCTGCCTTCCCGCCACCGTAGAGCTGTTTCGACCCTCTAGATAAAGATGGACGCAAAGGCAGTTCTACCTTTGTACCCCACAACCCTTAGCTATCCTCACCTTAACTTCAAATCCTCAATATTAATTTTAATTAACAATAGACCTTAAACACTAAATTATTTTTTCATCTGAAATTTCATATCTCAATATTTTAAATTATTACAGCAGTAAGCAGCCTCTTTGGTTTGACAAACTTTACCATAGCAGCCTCTTTAATTTGATGAAAATTAAAGCACTCTAGTGGGTCTTAATTAACCACTCATTTTTATTCTCTCTTATCAGTGTTCGAATCTGGACTTTTTGTGTCACAATTAAGAACAATTAGTTTGTAAATGCACATTATTTTAGAAATGAAAAGAAAAGGCAATGCTATGCACAAGTGCACATGGCTCTTTTGTAACGGTATGTGTTAGGTGTTCATCTTTATATATTCTTGAATAACAAAAACCAATTGTATAGTATTTTACGACTTTGGATTAGCCAACTTGATTAGAGACATGTACTTCGTTCTTTGTGTTTTTTTGCTTTTTACCACATGATTACTTTTAACATATCAATTTTAGTATCATTTTAGATGATATTCAAGGTTTTTAACTATAAATTAAGATATTATATTTTTTAATTAACATTTTTTACATAAAAGGCCAATTAGTAAGCTTTAATTTCAATCAATTTTTTAAAAAAATATACCGCAAAATATAAAAGATTAAAACTTAAATGTATATTTATTATTTATAGTGAAACAGAACAAAAAACATCACCTAAAAATAACACTTCTTGACTCGCTTTATGGTTCAAACGTTGTTTCTAGGGTGATCCTCTTGGTGAGTAGTTTCCCATTGAGATCTTCATGCCTAGGCATGTCAATAAGAGGCATGTCAATTAGGGCTAAAGATCGCGAGCTAGTTTGGCCCGGCCCTGAAAAACATCGGGTTCGGACTTAAATATATATGTCCAGAAAAAATCGGGCCTTTTGGACTAAGCTCATTCGGGCTAAAGGGTTGTTTGGGCTTAACCCGGTCGGGCTCGGGCCAGCCCGAAAGGCTTTTAAAAAAATATATTTTAAATTTTTTAAAATATTTTAGTTTGATTAGAAGATTTGATTAATGAATTAGTTTTCTTATTTACTTACTAGCCTTACTTAATACTTTTAAAATTTGTACCTATAATATTTTCTATTATCTGTCAAACTAAAACTGAACAACCGGACTTTGAAATATAGGCTCAAATATTTTTCGGACTGGACCCGGCCATACTCACATATATGAGGGCTTTACGGGTTTCGGTCTGGGCCGGATCGGATTAACCTGATAGACATGCCTAATCATGCCCTATAAGAGTGATTAAGCTTTCTATTGACTTGTTTCTTATTTTTATTTTTATTTGTGGTAAAAAATAACCAAAGTTTTTGGTTATTTCTTTCTTATCAGAAGGCCCAAAGCCGATATTAATAAAATACCAAATATATATATAATACAATTTAAGACCTAACTAAACCCCTAAAACTGAAACATTCTCATACGCAGCTGCAGGGTCGAAAATCTAAGGTCAATTTGAGCTTTTCTCGTTAATTATCATTCTCAATGGGCAAGAAAACTTCCACCAAAGTAATTAATCAATTAATTATGGCTTTGTTCTTTAATATTCTTCTTCTTACTCAGTCTTGAATCTCGAGTTTATTCACAAAGTTAACTGAAGAACTTGTTTTGGTTTTTTGTATTTTCTTAGGTTGAAATAGATCCTCCTGTGATTAAGGCCATGAAGCCATTGAAGAAACGTAAGAAAATTACGTTTCATTTGTTTTGTGTTGCTCTCCCTTTGCTACATTATTTACTTGTCGTGGTTACACATATGATATGTGTGTTCTTGTGTTATTCGTATGTATGGTTATAGTAAGCACATCTAGCTATACTATGTCAAGTATATTGATTCTCGATATTTTAAATTGTTTTTGCTGGTCTTCTTTTAGGTAAGAGTGAGCCAGAGGCTGATTTGGAGACCGAAGTAAAACTGAAGAAGCAAAACAAAAATCAAAAGAAAAATCAAAAGAAAAAATCTAAGAAGAAGGTTGGAATACTGTTATTGTTCTTGAGAGAGTTTTGAATCAAATTTAGTGTGTTAATGGCTAATCATGTAACATATATATGTAAAATAGGAACCTTCAAAAGAACCTGCTAAAGATTCTCAAGATCAGAAGGTTTGTTTTTAGTTTATTTTTAGTCACTAAGTTTCCTAGTAACTGTTCAATTTATATAAATATCAAATAGTTCTCTCATTATTTGTTTATGAAAATGTAATCCTTCAGAAGGCAGCTCTAGCTACTAGCAAGTCTGCAAGCAGTTCAGATTCAGTAAATAAAGATTCTGATGAAGTGGCTGGTGCGAGAGGCAATGTAGCTGCATTCACTCCTCCACAAAGCAGGTGAACTGATTTTTTCGATGTTTGCGAGATTTGTTTACATACTCAAGATGTTCTTTTGTTATCCACAATTATAGTTGATAATGTAATTTCTTGATTAGTGTTCAAACGATCTACGTTGAAGGATTTGGCTCTAGGCTTCCTGAGGATGAAATCAAGACCGCATTAAGTAAACATTTCAGTGCATGTGGAGAGATCACAAGGGTTTTTGTTGCAACAAGCTTTGTGACCGATGCTGTCAAAGGGTTTGTGACTTCCTCCTCAAGTTTGTGATAACTTATATTATAAGTTAGGTTATAACTATATACTAAGCTATGTTCTATTTCTCTTTAATAGATTTGCTTACATTGATCTAAAAGAAGAAGACTCAAAGAAGGCGTTGGAACTTAATGGTAGTGTTATGATAGGAAAGGAACTTGTAGTGAAGAAGGCTCTACTGATGAGAGATTCCTACCCTGGCTTTTCTGGTCGTGATCGAGGTCTTGGCGGTCGTTTCGCCGGACGTTTTCGCAGGCTAAACGGAATTCCTGTCGGCCGACGTCTTGATAGGATTGGCCGACTTGTGTCAACGTGTCTGTTGAGTATTTAATTCTCAGAGTTAAGTTCTTTTGGATAGTATAGGCAAGATCACTCCCACCTTGATAGTTCAGGCAAGATCACTCCCACCTTCTTCGACATAAAGACCAACAACAACTAGTTGTTGATCAATTTTGTTTGTCGACAAGTAGAAGTGATTTTTAATAAGTTGTCGGAATTGAAATTTGATTTATAGTATTCTCGAATGGTGTTTTTATTAACCTTTTCTTGCTTCCTCTCGACTAGGTGTGGTAGACCTAAGACCGTGAGACTAAACGATTTCAACAAGCATGGTGCGATTTAATAAACTTCTAAATAAACGGATTCTTAACAATTCAATCCATTAGACCTAAAGCTCTTAACATTGCTGATCACGACTAAATAAATTAAACCATCTTAATGCTACTAATATTGTTGGCCAAAAATATAAAAATGCTACTAATATTATTGAGGAATTTTATTCGAAAATTATTATTTTCTTAAATTGTATTGAATAATATACCCTTCCAATTTGGGATCCAAATTTTTTTAAAAGATAATTGATTTATTGTGCATTAATATACACAGATTTTAATAAAATCGATATCGAATAGTAATTATAAAATAGTTTATCCATATTAAAATATAATAAATAAAACAAAAAAATACACTAAAATATGTGAAATGACCGCATCCATTTTTAAGGTTAATAAAAAACACGATTGCTGATTTTGTTGGATAATTTTTTATAGCTAATTGGATTGATTATGTTTTATGTTAGTCCTGGACATTCGGTTTAATCGGTTTAAACGGTTCGGTTGAAATAAATTTATGTACTTTTTTTGTACCCCAATCCCTAGCTATCCTCACCTTAACTTCAAGTCCTTAATATTAATTTTCTTCTGAAAATTTTATCTCTCAATATTTTATATTATTACAGCAGTAAGCAGCCTCTTTGGTTTGACAAACTTTACCATAGCAGCCTCTTTACTTTGACGAAAACTAAAGCACTCTCTACCACTCATTTTATTCCCTCTTATCAGTGTTCGAATCTAGACTTTTAAGAACAATGAGTTTGTTCACAAGTGCACATGGCTCTTTTGTAGCGGTATGTCTTAGACTCATTCTTTTGTAGTGTTAGGTGTTCATCTTTATACTTCTTGAATAACAAAAACCAATTGTATAGTATTTTACGACTTTGGATTAGCCAACTTGATTAAAGACGTGTGCTTCGTTCTTTGTGTTTTTTTTGCTTTTAACCACATGATTACTTTTTAATATTTCATTTTTAATATCATTTTAGATGACGTTCATGGGTTTTAAATGTAAATTAAGATATTATATAATTTTTAATTAACATTTTTTACATAAAAAGCCAATTAGTCAGCTTACAATCAATTTTTTTTAAAAACATACGGCAATATATAAAATATTAAAAATTAAATGTATATTTAATATTTATAATTAAACACAAAAAAACTAAAACATTACTTAAAAATAACACGGAAAAAAATATTTATAGTATATATAATTTAAATGCCTATTCACTCTATTTTTCTTTATTCTATAATAATTGTTAAAATGAATCAACTTGCATACTAAAATAGCAGCAATTTCATGTAAATACATAAACATATGGCAAGATCACAATGTCTTATCATTACAAGAAAGTAAGTTTAAATGTAATTAAGGTGTGAAAGTGAAAACAGTAAATGTTATTACTTAGAAGCACATGATAATTAAAGCTTTCTTAGACTTTAAAACCTATTCTCCAAAAGAAAAAAAAAGTTTAGAAGTAACTAAAGTGAAAGTGAAAACAAATTAAAAGATAATATTGTATTAGAAACAAGTGATTATTAAAGTTTTCTTAGACTCTAAAACCTATTTGCCAAAAGAAAACACAATATACAACAATCATTCAACAAAACACAATGTCTTACTCAAAGTCTACACTTCCATATGTAATAAGAGTCTATAGACTATGCACGTATACACCACTTGAATAAAAATATCTTAAGTAAAAGCCGCCAAGCAAGAACATTTTGCCTACATAAGGAATTGTTAAGACAAAACCTACATTCACTCAAATTAAACCATAACTGAATACTTCTCTTAGAGTGCAAAGAAAATGAGTTCCTCTTTGATAAAATTGGGTTTTGTTCTTGTTCTTCTTCAGCTAGCATTGTCTCATGCACAACTAAGTCCTTCCTTTTACGATAAAACATGTCCACAAGTCTTTGACATTGCTACCAAAACCATTGTCAATGCTCTGAGATCAGACCCTCGCATCGCTGCGAGCATCCTTCGTCTTCATTTCCACGACTGCTTTGTTAATGTAAGATATAAATTGGTTCAATAAATTTGTGTCGTATATATTAATTATCTAATAGTTTATCCTAAAGAGCGGGAATTTTATAAATTTAAAATCAGGATGTGATAATTTTAAGCTATTTACTTGCTGTAAAAAAAAATTACAGCTATGAAAATGTTGCGAATGACCTATGAATGTGGGTGACACTTGACTAAAAATCTGATGAAAAAGTGTTTTTCCTAAAATAGGGATGTGATGCATCGATATTGTTAGACAACACAACATCGTTTAGAACGGAGAAAGACGCCTTTGGGAACGCCAAATCCGCACGAGGTTTCGAGGTGATCGACCAAATGAAGGCTGCTGTGGAGAAAGCATGTCCTAAAACAGTTTCATGTGCTGATTTACTCGCAATCGCGGCTCAAAAATCTGTCGTTTTGGTATGCATTTTTTACAATACAATTCTTTTTTTCAATTCAAAATATGTTTCTAGATCATGTTTTCTGATTCTTAAGTAGAAGAAAATACTTAATACCAAATATAATTGTTTTGTCCATAGGCGGGAGGTCCTTCATGGACGGTTCCAAATGGAAGAAGAGACAGTTTAAAGGGGTTTATGGATCTTGCTAACGATAACCTTCCAGCTCCATTCTTTACTCTTAAACAACTTAAGGATAGCTTCAAAAAAGTCGGACTCGAACGTCCTTCTGATCTCGTTGCTCTTTCCGGTATGTTATCATTTTAAACATTTTCATCTATAGTATTAATCAGTCACAACTATATGTATGATTATTCGCAATTAGTTTATTTGTTCTCTATACATTTTTCTTTTGATTAGGTGCTCACACCTTTGGTAAAAACCAATGTCAGTTCATAATGGACCGTCTTTACAACTTCAATGAATCCGGTTTACCCGATCCAACCCTTGATAAATCTTACCTTACCACACTTAGAAAACAATGTCCACAAAATGGAAACCAAAGTGTCTTGGTAGATTTTGATTTACGTACACCAACGCTATTCGACAACAAATACTATGTGAATCTAAGAGAAAACAAGGGTCTTATCCAAAGCGACCAAGAGCTATTCTCTAGCCCTGATGCTTCAGACACTATCCCTTTAGTCCGGGCTTACGCGGATGGTCAAGGGAAATTTTTCGATGCGTTCGTGGAAGCAATGATAAGGATGGGAAGCCTTTCACCTTTAACAGGGAAGCAAGGAGAGATTAGATTGAATTGTAGAGTTGTTAATACGAAATCCAAAATCATGGATGTGGTAGATGCTAATGACTTTGCTAGCTCAATGTGATGAGCATATGAATGTTCTTCTAATAATTAATAAATTATCAATGTTATGTTTTCTTCTACTTTCTTGTTTCGTTTGCCTTACCTATGTATAATCGATAAGACTATCCAAAGTTTGATCCATAACATTATATTTTTTTACTATTAGATAGTTATGGTATGGGAACTGTCCGGCACACCTCTACACATGTTTACCACGTAACACTCACGTATAGATAACCAAACTAAGGTTGTTGGAAAAAAAAACATATGTATACATTTGAGTAGTTGTCGTAGAGCAATGAAACCTTAACGCTAACTCGATATTCTCGGGTTAAAGATGAAGAAGACAAATAAATCCTAATATAGCTAGGCTATACATGTTTTTTAGAGACAAGAAAATCTACACTTGTATGAGCCAAGTATATTAACTGAAAGCGAATAACCAAACCGAAATTTAGGATTCGGTTTGGTTTTGGGTATTACATAAGAACCATATGGTTTTGGTTTGGTTCAGGTAAATTAAAATCCAAGAACAGAATGATACATCTCAAAATCAAAACTAAAACAAAACATTACCCATGATTCATTTCGGATTCAAGTGGTTTTGACCATGCTTTTATGGTTTTTGTGAAGGGTTTTTCGGTTTCTTTGATTAAATCGGATAGTTTGGTTACTTTTGTTATAGCCCTCGGATCGACCCGTTGGAACCGAAATTTTATCGGATTTTATTCGGGTCAAAATTTAAAACTCATACCGAAGCGAACCGAAGTTTATACTAGAAAACTTGTCCTAAGACTAACAAGTTTTAAGAAAAAAAAAACACTCTAAAACATAAAGTAATTTACCAAAAAAACATGTGCAATATTCTAGGCAACTTCATATAAAGTGTTTTGGTAAGAAAGTTTTTTCTAAGTAATATTTTTATTTTAAAAATAATTTTTCTCAATATCTTAAAGTAAGCAATATATGTAGGATTTATTCTTTATTCAACTACTACGAACCAAATCACATATATTATTGGAGCCTCTTTGGTTTGAAAACTTATAGCAGCCTCTATTATTTGACTAGCCCCCGGTTTGCTTTTGTCAAACCATGAAACTTTTTTCTCATTTCATTAGCTTTAAGTCTTGTGGGTCTCTCAACCACTCCTTTAATTTGGTCTCTTATTCGAATTTGGGACTTTTGGTATCATATGAAAGGACTTGACCACAAGGTCATCAACTTCAGTCGTCGTTTAATGATTAATAAAAACGAGTTTGTGTGAAAATTGCAAACAAAAAAATTTGGAAAATGAGGAATATTAAACAATGCTAGCACATTGTTTTTTGTATTGGTATGTGCTAGACACATTCATCTTTATCATTTTTTTCTAATAACAAAATTAATATTATATGCCAACTTAGATAAAGACATGCACATTGCTTTGTTCTATGCATGTGTTTTTCACTTTTAAACACATGGTTACTCTTTAATACATCAAAAGAAAAAATTATCTACGTATTACATTTTTTTTAATAACTACGAGGTTTTATGCTTATGTCTTATATACCTTTGAATCCAAAATTACAACGAATTATATAGTTTCGTTCCAAAAACTACTCGAACCAATAACTTACTCTTTTTTTTTTCTCTTGTAACTGTTAAAATTAATCAACGTATGATAAGTATATCAATTTTACGTGAATACATACTGAATACATAAATATATATACAAAGCTTACGTGAATGGCTAGATCACAAAGTCGTCTTTTAACTTGAAGATAAAATTCATAACCATATTATATTAATAAAAAAGAAACCTAAGAAGCTGTGTCTAATTTGTCCCGGTTTACATATAAATTTAGCAATTTCCTCTTTATCATGCTATAACAAGAAGTTCATAGAAATATAATTAAGAAAAAAAAAGTTCATCACATAACCATCTTATTTGATTTTGGAATTAGTTTTTTTTATTTTAGTGGATGTAGCTTTTTTACATCTACTGTGTGTGAATATGTAGATGTGAATATGTCTACTATTAAGTTGTACATAGCATGTACAAAATATTCAATGTAATGTAGTTGGTAGTAAATTTTGGTATATTTTATATTCCGTAAGTCAACCAGTGATCTAACTAAACTTATAAACACGTGTACAAAGTAAAAATTTGGTATATGAATGACATAGACTGGATTAATTTATGAATTGAGAAGAGTTTTGTTTTGCATACCAATTTGTAATCTTGAGTTTTTTATCATAGGAATCACACCTGTTTACCATGAATCCCAAGTGTTTTGTTGATTCGCGAGTTCGATTTTTACTGGAGTGATCCCATATGTGCTGAAAAGCCAACACGCCAGTTTTTCCTGACAAATTATGATTCTTTGTTATAAGTATTCGACTCAATCCACTATCAATAAGGTCAAATAGAATCACTATGTTATAAATAAGTTTTTATTTTAATACGTTTAGAACTTTTATATTTTTTATTTTAAAATATTTTTATAAATATAACATTGACATATTCAAAATCTTATTTATCCAATTAACACATATCATAATCACGTTAACGCTAGCCCAAATTTTATATAATAAAATGGAGAAAGTAAAGTAAAAATTTCTTAAAATCGTAAAAAATTCAAAAAAAAAAAAATTGGTTCGGTATTAGAAACACGTGATTATTATAGTTTTTTAAAGACTTTCAAACCTATTTGCATAAAGAAAAAGAATGCTTTTAAACCACTTTGTACAGAATAATTCAACAAAACTATATGAACATATTGTTGTATTCAATGTTTTAACTCTTCTATATGTCTTACACTATATGAACGTATACACCACTTGTTTTTTTTTTTTTGAAAGAATGTAAAATGATATATATTAAATTTGAAATGAATGTAATATATACACACCACTTGAGTTAATAAAACAAATATGTCATAAAAGTAAAAGCCGCCAAGCTAGAACATTTTTGTCTATATAAGGAATCGTTAAGACAAAACCTACACTCACTCAAAAACTAAACCATAACCAAAACATTCTCTTAGAGTCAGAGCAAAAGATCAAAATGAGTTCCTCTTTGACAAAATTAGGATTTGTTCTTATTCTTCTTCAAGTCTCATTGTCTCATGCTCAACTAAGTCCTTCCTTTTACGATAAAACTTGTCCTCAAGTCTTCGACATTGCTACCAAAACCATTGTCAAAGCTCTGAGATCAGACCCTCGCATCGCTGCGAGCATCCTTCGTCTTCATTTCCATGACTGCTTCGTTAATGTAAGATATCACTAGACTCAATATATTTCACGTATATTATAAAGTTTTTAGTTCTTTGTTAGAGTTTATAAACTTGAAGATACTCAAAACTGTAAAATTCGTTTTGTTATTTTGGTTATTGATATTTTTTAGTTTAATTAAAAAATACAAATAACATAAAAACGTTATTTATACGTACCAAAATATAGTTAAATTATACTTTTGGAACTTTGATTCTTTATACTTTATGTTTTGTATATTAATGGACCAACCACTTCGATCTCAAAGATATCAATATAGTATTATTAGCAACTACTCTACATAGATTGCAGTGCATTCTTATCTCAAGTTTCAGATTCTGTCGTCAAAGATGATTAGTTAAGATATTTCTACAATATTATTTTGGATTTTTATTACTACATTATTAGGTAGATTAGTGATGGATCCGCATGTATGTGCGGGATTATTTTTACAAAATTACGATTTTTTTTATGTAGATGCTATTTTGGTAAAATTTTGTTATATGAATTTATTTGATAAACTATATATAGACATACAGTTGTAAAATATATATATTGTATTACATAATAAATTTTTTAAATAATTTAAATGAAAATGATAAGTGATATTACGTGTTTATTTTTTAAACTAATCAAAACATTTCTAACAGTTTGCTTAGAGATGTTAAATCGGATTTAGATTTGGGTTTAGTTTGAATTGTTTTATGTGTAGTTTAGAATGGAAAATATATCAATATAGTATTATTAGCAACTACTCTACATAGATCGCAGTGTATTCTTATCTCAAGTTTCGGATTAGTTAAGATATTTCCACAATATTATTTTGGATTTTTATTGCTACATTATTAGGTAGATTTCATGGCCCATTCATTTATGTGTTTGGCGTATTAGGTGTCGCATTAATGTTCTATTCGAATTCACGTGAATAAGTGTATGTATGCTAGTGATAGTGTGATACTAGAATTTACTATTTACTTACGGTAGAAAGGTTAAAAGAAGATGTGATGTATATTTACTATTTACTATTGAACAATGTGGTTGGTTTGACTAACTATGAAGATGTATACTTATGTTTTGGAAATAGGGATGTGATGCGTCTATATTGTTAGACAACACAACATCGTTTAGGACGGAGAAGGACGCGTTTGGGAACGCTAAGTCGGCTCGAGGTTTCGATGTTATCGATGAAATGAAAGCTGCCGTGGAGAAAGCATGTCCGAGAACAGTTTCATGTGCTGATTTGCTCGCAATCGCGGCTCAAGAATCTGTCGTTTTGGTATGAATCTTTTAGTACTATGTTATGCATATTTGGTTTCTAGACCATTTTGTTGATGTTTTACTTTGATACAATAGGCGGGAGGTCCTTCATGGATGGTTCCAAGTGGAAGAAGAGATAGCTTAAGAGGTTTTATGGATCTTGCTAATGATAACCTTCCAGCTCCATTCTTTACCCTTAAACAACTTAAGGATAGCTTCAAAAAAGTCGGACTCGATCTTCCTTCGGATCTCGTTGCTCTTTCCGGTATGTTATCAATAGAGTTTGAGACGTTTTCATATCTATATATAGTTGTAATTACTAATAACTCTATATGGTACTTCCCTTTGTTTAGGTGGTCACACCTTTGGCAAAAACCAATGTCAGTTTATAATGGATCGGCTTTACAACTTCAGTAGCACCGGTAAACCCGACCCAAGCCTTGATAAATCTTACCTCAGTACACTAAGAAAGCAATGTCCGCGTAATGGAAACCAAAGTGTCTTGGTAGATTTTGATCTACGTACGCCAACACTCTTTGACAACAAATACTATGTGAATCTCAAAGAGAACAAAGGTCTTATCCAAAGCGACCAAGAGTTATTCTCAAGCCCTGATGCTAAAGACACTATCCCATTAGTCCGGGCATACGCTGATGGTCAAGGGAAATTTTTCGACGCGTTCGTTAAGGCAATGATAAGGATGGGAAACCTTTCACCATTAACAGGGAAGCAAGGTGAAATTAGATCGAACTGTAGAGTGGTGAATTCGAAACCGAGAATCATGGATGTGGTTGATGTTGTTGATTTTGTCAGCTCAATGTGATGAAGTGAGTTTCTTGTAATAATAAAGATCTTCAAATACTATGTGGTATCAATGAAATCAAGATGTTATGTTTTTTACTTACTTCATTGTTTCTTTCACGTTTACTTCTATATAATCTATATAACTATTAAAGGTTACGTATGGAAGAAACACTCACTTACAATGATGGTCATACATCAATAATGGTGACAGTGGCTGATAAGTTTATGGATTTTGTTGGTTCATTCTTATGAGACTACATGCTCCAGCATTAATGGTTGGGGTTTAGATATTTATTAGCTTGTTTTGGAGGGAGTCTTGGAAACTCTCCGGCACAACTCCGGAACCTCGTGAAACTGGCAAAACTATATCAAACTAGGTTCATGTTTACCGCGGCACAATTGTATGGAATGAGATTATCTCTGTTGTTTTCGACCACCACTGTTAGAAGAAGCAATGGAACAACACCATTTGAAGCCTTTTGGGATGACTCCCATCAGTAATGCTAACAAGCAACTAGGTATCTTTGACAAGATGAGATGTTAAATGGTCATCTATACCCGGGCCAATAATCGGATGAAACGATAAACCGATACAAAACAGAGAATGTGAAATTCAAATAATGTTGTTCGGTGTATCTAAGCTTGTAACTATATTGGCAATATTTTTTGTTCCACCAAACATCCCAAAGGCTCTCTCACAAGTTTTATGGTCCTTTTTCAATTTCAAGTGTTCACAACATGTCAGAGAAGTCGTTTGCCGCCTACAACTTCCGGAAGTTACCTATATACATCCTGTTTTGATGTCTCCCTTATTAAAAAGACTTGTAGGTTCCAATGCAGCCATGATGGGTGAAAACATCTTATCACTTAACCATGATGGGTGAGTACAAGGTCCATTTGCCTATAGAGATAGGTATTTACAACTTACCAGAAAAAAATCACGACTCCAAATTTCACAACACCAATGGGTTCATCAGAGATCTATCGAGACCCTTTGCTGCAAAACAAGAAGATGGGAAATAAGACTTCCTTTGTTTAATCTCTTTTTCCATAGAAAAACAAGTTCTGTCCCTATCAGAATTTGTCAAGTCTGAATTTGTACCTTATCAATAGGCATTTTTGTTCTCACCGAGTCAATAAGTGCAAAATCAATATCTGCCACGACAATGCCAGTCGAAACACGATCTGCAAAGTATTCATAGTTTGATCAGAAGAGACTTTTGTCTAGTACATCTACATAAATATGATTCCTTCAATCATTTTGGGATTCTCACCAGGTAATCTTCCAACTACAGTTCCCCATGGATCAATGATCAATGTATCTCCATAACTTTCTCTTTTCTCATTATGCTTTCCTGCTTGAGCAGCAGCTATGACCTGACGATCAATCAAACAAAGTGAATTGAGCTGAGACCTTTAATCTAACATGTAATGAGAGGTTTAGGGAGAGAAGTGTGTAATCACATACATAACATTGTGTTTCGATTGCTCGGGCTCGAAGAAGAATCTCCCAGTGTGCCTTGCCAGTGACCTTAGTGAAAGCTGACGGTACTAGTAAAACCTGCACGTTTTTATGTTCACTGGACAAGTATTACGACAGAGACAGTACATACTCAAGTCTGTGGATTCTTTCTGTAAGAACTCAGTTTTATCAAATTGTTTCCTTTTTTCCTCAGAGTTTTGAAACATACATCTTTCAATTCAAACACGATTGTATCTTAAATGATTCTACCATTTCTTTCTTTGACTGAGTTTCCTAAACAATGCCAATAAGATCTTGTTGCAAAAAGCACAGGTCCATATTAATTGTATTACATTGGATTTTACCTGAGCTTTATGATCGAACCTCAGTTGCTGGTAAATCTTAGGAAACCTCAAATCATAGCATACAGTAAGGCCTAAGCGTCCAATAGGGCTGTCTACGGAAACAATCTTTGTCCCTGACAAAATACAGGATCAAATTTTTTATCTGAAATACATCAGTTTCTTGTCTTCTGAAGTGTGAAGACAAAGTGTTATTGATCATGGATCTTGGTGGTTTTGCAGTGATTATTATGATACCACTTCATGTGTTCTCAACAATAAATTCGGATTTTGAACTGTTAACTCACTCCCCAAACAGCTATTTTCTTTTTTACTCAATGCCAAAAGCAATATGCATAACAGCTATTTTTGGAAATCGACCGAAGATACTTTGTATATCGGATTGTTAAGACATTCTATCAAGATTATATTCGATAAGACCATTCTATTCACGATGATTATACGTAACAACGTTTACCTGGAACTGTAAAGCTGCTTTCCTTGTACGAGCTTCCACCAGGAACATCAACATCAAACCTTCAGAAAACATAAGTCGTCACTTAGTGATTCTAACCAAAAACAGGATCTTAAGAAACTCTAAAACTAAAATCCAAGGAGAGTCAAAGAGAGTTTACAAATGCATTTTCTGGTAAGTGTCTCGGATCATTCCAGCATCATCGATCACAACATGTGTATTACACAAATGGGTATCATCAAATCTTTCTTGAAAGCCTCCAAGAGACAACCATATATTTGAATCCCTGCAAACACATACAAGAACTACTCTAACCAAACCACAGAGGGAGCAACTCAATGTAGTAGCTAAGCGAATCTACCCAAAGAAAAACATCTATTACCTGGCTAAAGAGCAATACCGTTGCATCACTGGCCCATCTAATGCTTCAGCAACTTTCACACTCTCCCCTTCTTTATCACCCACAAAGGAGAAGTTCTCAGGGAAACAAATCAGCTTTGCACCGGCCAATGCTGCCTCCTTATATACAGTTACACATACTCAACGATTAAAAAAGACATAACAAAGTAGTAAAATTCAGATAAAAATCAAGACTTTCAAATTTCAATCACTTGAGAAAGTAGTAATCTTCGTTCTTTACTTCACAAAGTAGTTAACATTTGGATTAAAAAATTGGAACTTTCACATTCCAATCACTTGAGAAAGTAGTAATATTCATCAAAGTAGCAATCTCAAAGAATACGTATACTTACAAAGTAGTAAACTTGTAGATAAAAATTGAAACTTTCAAATTCAAATCACTAGAGAAAGTAGTGTGATATTCATCAAAGTATCAATCTCAAAGATTAAGTATACTGACAAAGTAGTAAAATTTCGGATTAAAAATCGAAACTTTCAAATTTCAATCACTACAAAACCCTCATAAAGTTTACAACTTTTCTACCCTTAAAACTTCAAAATCCAAGCAAAGAAACAAAAAGGGTAGAATCAAATTCCAAAATTGAACAAGTCAAACCACTAACATAACCAATTCGATCACAAAGTCTGAAACTTTAATCCAATCGGCAATGAAATGTAGTGATAAAATTTTTGAACTTTTGGATAAAAATTGGAACTTTCACATTCCAATCACTTGAGAAAGTAGTGATATTCATCAAAGTATCAATCTCAAAGATTAAGTATACTGACAAAGTAGTAAAATTTCGGATTAAAAATCGAAACTTTCAAAGTTCAATCACTACAAAACCCTCATAAAGTTTACAACTTTTTAATCCTTAAAACTTCAAAATCCAAGCAATGAAACATAAAGGGTAGAATCAAATTCCAAAATTGAACAAGTCAAATCACTAACATAACCAATTCGATAGCAAAGTCTCAAACTTTAATCGAATCGGCAATGAAATGTATAGATTTGGGGTGGATTTGAATTACTTGAACGAGACGAGAGCAAGTGGCGAAATTGGACATGAGATCATTCACTGATGTCATTTGAGCAGCTGCGACACGAACTGTCTTGTTTAAGGTGGCCATGGTAAGAGGAATCTGAGTAGAGGAGAGAGTGATGCGTGTTGTAAATAGAGAAGGCTTGGTGAAGTCGTGAGAAACAAAGTAAGCGTTCATCCGCACGTAGTGGTGAGACTACCGTGGCGTCAGGTCTTTGTTAATACTTCTAAGCTTACCTTAGTCTCCATGAGATTAATTAGTGGATGAAAGTTTTTAATTAGAGGATTTAATTTGAACTTTTTTTTAGTGTAAACTGTATACTGTAGGGTTTTTTTCTTTTTTTAAAAAAACTAAATTTCACAAAAATCAGCGGAAAAAAATTGTGGCGAAATTGATTTGAATATTATTAACCAGGAAATTTGAGATTTTCGTTAATTGAATCGGTATGATTAAAATTCTCGAGAACTTTTTGTTATAGCGGAGAAATTTTTGTAATATAAAAGACATGAGTACAAAAATCAAACTACGAAATTGCTATAATTTTAAGGGAGAGAAAATCTTAGTTGGGAAATTTTTGAATTTGGAAAAAAATTGTGATATTATGTTTTTTCTTGTGATTAGGGATTCTACCCAATCTTCTATATATATAAAGTTAACTTTGCTCTCTTCTCCTTAAGCCACCTCATCATCCTAATCATCATCCACATCATCTTATTATTTAATTTTAATAATTTATTTATATCATTTTATTCTTTAATCTAAATATTTATACACATTGTAAACAAGTTTTTCAAAAAGAAATATGAAAAGTCCTTTCAAACATCATCCCCATCATTTTACTTTTTAATTTTAATAATTTATTTATATCATTTTATCATTTAAGTTAAAGATTTATACACATGTAAACAAGTTTTTTCAAAAAAAAAATGAAAATTCCTTTCAGATAATAATTATAATAAAATAAATATGTTAAATTAGTATAAAGTAGATTATACTAATATGTATGTTAAATAACAATAACAAATAACAAATATAACAAAAAAAATAACAAACAAAAACATAACAAACCAAAATAAATAGATAATAAACAAGAGATCGCCAAATCAATAAATAAAAAATACAACAATCCGCGCAAAATCCAAAAATCATTCTCAACTTTTGGACCATCATATTAAAAGGACTCACAATATTAACATCATCTAGATCTATATTTGGTGGGAGCCTTAATAATACATTTTTCTACAACTCTCCATAACACTTCTGTTTATGCTTACACATCGATTTATACTATAGACACTTAATTTCTCAACTACTATCGAAACTAAAATAAAATAGATTTTCTATACAAACACAGCATGAGATAGAAAATAAAAATATGTTATATTGAAAAAAATAAGTACGAAATAAAACACGAATCAATTACTCATAAACAAAGTAATAAAATTCCCGCGCGTAGCGCGAGCAACTGACTATATTATATAAACCTTGGTTTTCAAAGTCAGCAATTAACAAGATCGTGACACGTGTCAATTATAAACGATAAGATGTTGACACGTGGCATAACTAATTTTGTTAATATTTGGATAAAATAGAAATATTATTAACCCTATCGAAGAAGGAGATATATAAAATAAATATTATAAAGAATTATATATTAAAAATTATTAATACAATTAAACAAATAATCTAATTTCAGTTATGTCATCTTGGTTTATTAATAAGATAGGGATTTAAAATTTATAATTAACAAGAATATATGGCGGTTTTTGTTTACAGAAGAGGATTAAGGTTTAAACTTTAATTTTACAATTAAATCAGGTTATTTGTTGGTTTGGGTATATAAATGATAAATAAGAATTATGTTTTATCTTTATAAATTAAAATTATGGTTTAAGTTTAACAATTAAATGAGATTATATGTCAAAACTTGGTTTTTAAATTTACTAACTCACGTGATCATGATAAGTGTCAAGTAAAAACATAAGATGTCGTAATATTAAGATACAAATAGAATTTTTAAACAACATTAAAAAAAAATTATAAAAAATTAAAGAGAATTTTTGAGAAATACCCCTTTTGGTGTACCCCTTTTCAAAAATACCTCCTTTATCTATTCATGTTCAAAAATATCCATGTTTAAATATGAAAAATTATAAAATTTTATATGGTATATAAGGTACTTCTATATAATAACTACTACTTGGAAATTTGATACAAATATTCTATAATGTTTTAAAAGGTTTTAAATCGTTTTTACAAGTTTTATAAGGTTTTAAAGTGGTTTTTAAAAGGGTTTATAAGGTTTTTAAAAGGTATTTATAAGCTATTTTACGCTATTTATGAAAGATATATAAAAATTTAAACATATATAAAGGTAATTTGTGTGTATATTTATAAGTTTTCACACATATTTGGATAAATTTCAACATTTAAAGTGGTTTTTTTATAAAGTTTGAAAT
>NW_006238918.1:12228952-12229299 GCF_000375325.1 Capsella rubella
ATGGAAAAAGGGTATTTTTGATAATTAAAAAGTAAAAAAATTGATATTTATAAAAAAAAACATGTGTAAGATTATATATTTAGACACAAATTATCTTTCTATGTGTGTAAATTTAAATACCATATAAATACCTTTTAAAAACGTTTTAAAATTATTTTAAAAACATATAAAAACTTTTTAAACCTTATAAAAACCTTATAAAAGTCTTATAAATGCCGTTTAGAACCTTTTTAAAACTTTATAAATATTTGTATTGAGTCTCCCAATAGTAATGACGATCTAGATGTACCTTATAAATTATATAAAAGTTTACAATTTTTCATATTTGAAAAGGGATATTTTTAAAA
>NW_006238918.1:12229399-12288761 GCF_000375325.1 Capsella rubella
GTGTATTTTTAAAAAGGGGTACACGAAAAGGGGTATTTCTCAAAAATTCTCTTTCAACTATTAACCTAATTTTTGGTTTTGCCAGTTGTAGGTTTTACAATTATAAGGGTTATATGTTGAGTTTATAAATCTGCATTATAGTTTAGAATTTATAATTAAACGAGATTATTTATCGGTTTGGGTTTATTAAAGAGTAGTGAGATTTAGGTTTTACAATTAAACAAGGTTATTTATCTGTTTGGGTTCATAAAGGAGAATTAGGATTTACAGTTTACAAATAAATTAGATTTTGAGTTTAACTAAACACATAATTTTATTCATGATTTTATTTTATAATATGTTATATTTGTTTAATTTTTAATTTATGTATGAATGTATTATGCCATTGAGCAATTTCATTGTCTAAAACATAAGGGTGAATAAAAAAATTTCAGAAATAATATTTTTAGCTTAAATTAATGATAACAAAGTTCAATATAAATCGTAATATAGTAATTATAAAATAATTTTAAAGAAAATATGTAGTTTTTTATAATTCGTATTTGAAAGATTTTTTAATGCTTTCCTCAAAGATGCTATAATTTATTTTAGAATCTTTATGTTTATTTGCGTTGTTTATATGAATTTATTTACAAATGACTATATTTGTATTTAACATCATATTTTAGATTGATGTTAATTTGAAAGAACTTTACCATCTTATTAAATAATAATTAATTAATTTTCATAGTCTGAGAATGAGTTTTTACAATTTTAAAGTTAAGAAATAATTTTTTTTACAAAATGGTATAATCATGTTTTAGAGGATAATTGCTAAATTAAGATTTTTAAAAATATTTTAGCAATATTATGAGTAATTGTAAATAGCTCCCAAATATAACCTCTATAAATTAAGAGAATTTTTGAGAAATACCCCTTTTGGTGTACCCTTTTTAAAAATATCCCCTTTATCTATCCATTTTCAAAAATACCCCTTTTTAATTATAAAAAATTATAAAGTTTTATATAGTTTATAAGGTACTTCTATATAATAACTACTACTGGGAGATTCAATACATATATTTTAAAATGTTTTAAATAGTTTTAAATCGTTTTTATAAGTTTTATAAGGTTTTTAAAAGGTTTTTAAAAGGGTTTATACGGTTTTTATAAGGTTTTTATAAGGTTTTTATAATTTATTTTTACGCTATTTATGAAAGGTATATAAAGTTTTATACACATATAAAGGTAATTTGTGTATATATTTTTAAGCTTACACACATATTTGGATAAATTTCAACATTTTTAGTGGGTTTTTTGATAAAGTTTGAAAAAGGGGTATTTTTTAAAATAGGTATACGAAAAGGGGTATTTTTGAAATTCCCCCATAAATTAATATTCGATAAATTAATATTCTCTATGAATTAATAAATTTCTCTGGTCCCAACTCGGACCAGTGTAATTTTAATTACATTTTGATAAAATAATAAGATAATAATTTTTTTGAAAATCCTTTGTAAATATATAGTCCCATCAATATTATAAATTAATAATTAGGTAAAAATTTCAAAATATATGTATATATAGACATTTTAGTTTTTGTAAGATTTTATATTTCAATTTTTTTGGAAAAACTTTCCAAATTAGAAAAATCTCTCTGTAAATTAATAATAATTAATTTATCGATAAATTAAAATCTCTATAAATTAATTGATTTTCATGGTCCCAATATTATTAATTTATAAAGGTTTTACTGTAGCTCCCAAATGTTTTGGTGATTGTCAATTTGACATTACTAGATTTTTATAATTAACGTTTAATAAGGAATTTTAAGATATATATATATATAATTTCCAAATTTTTTTTTAAAAAAATAAGAGATATTAATTTCATTTGGTAAGAGATTTATTTGGTTTGAAGTATCAAATAAACGTGTATATATATATATATATATATATATATAAGTTATATATAAATAAAATTTGGAAATTATTTTTTTATAAGTTATAATATATTTTAATTTTAATTTAATTTTAAATATAGATAACCCGTCCATCGGACGGGTACTAAACTAGTTATTTATATGATTCTAATGATGGAAGTGTTCACTTCTAAAAGTAAATATGATAACACCAAATTTGTTTTGTCAAATTAACAAATCTGATATAAGCAATACTAATAAAATATCAAATCATGGTGAAACATGCAAAAGCTAGCAAGTAAAGGGCCATAGAAAAAAAACTCTGGATATAAAACATACACAAGATTTTTTCTTTTTTTTTGTCGTCTGAATAATTCATACAAGGCTTGAGATTACAATGTTAGATTACAGACACTTAATTCAAAGATAGAATGAAAATTCAAAGATTACATACACAAGATATTGCGATCATTTTTTTTAATAATGATGTTGAAAATTAGTTTACAACAATACCATAATTAAAAAAAAGAAATCCAAAAATACCACAATTTGTATTTTTCTAAAAATATCACAAAAAATTTAAAAAAAAAAAAAATCATAAAAATAAAAAATTGATTTTTGAAAATATAAAAAAATTTTAATGTTTGGGTGGACTATATTTAGAATATAGTTTTTAGTAGTATGTTTTAGTATTTAGGATTTAAAAATTAGTTTTTAATGTAAAAAATATAGAATTTAATGATATTTTTGAAAAATAAAACTTACAATACCTATTTTAGTGATACTTAATTATGACAATTCTCTAATTTATAAATATATAAAAGAAAAAATAAAAATGTCTTCGAATGAAAATAGTTAACCTATACCACAACAAGCCAACACACGCGCAGCTCTTCGTGTGAGAATGGACTCGACAGAGTAGAACACAAGTTAGGGTTTTTACAAATTGATGTTTTGAGTTTGTTCGATGGAACTTCGTATTGGTAACAAGTTCCGGCTTGGTCGAAAAATTGGTAGTGGCTCGTTCGGAGAGATTTACCTAGGTTCGTAATTAATACTAATCTCTATAACATTATCAAAACATTTGCTTGATTATATCACTTTGTGTTCCAAGTGGTTTTGATTACTAGGTTTAATTACAGGAACTGATGTTCAGACTAATGAAGATGTTGCTATCAAGTTTGTGAGTGTTTCTAAACCTTTTGTTGAAGTATTGAATCGAAACTAAAAGGTTGATTTTAAGTTTTTATTGTGTCTTTGTGTAGGAAAGTGTGAAGACTGACCATCCACAATTGAATTATGAGTCAAGGGTATATAGAGTTCTTCAGGGTGGAAGTATGAAAATATGTTTCTTATTCGTTTATGTACTTTGTTCGCGTGCGCGGTTGTTCATTCTTCTTGTGTATATTGCAGATGGGATTGCAAACATGAAATGGTATGGTGTTGAGGGTGATTACAATGTGTTAGTGATGGATTTGCTTGGTGGTAGCCTTGAGGATTTGTTTAGTTATTGTAAGAGGAAGTTTAGTTTGAAGACAGTTCTTATGTTAGCTGATCAAATGGTAATGATAATGGTTTGGGTTTGATGTTTTGTCACTGTTGTTAATGGTTGTATTTTGGGATTTGATTCATTGTCACTTGTTTATATCAGATTCATCGTCTCGAGTTCATCCATTCTAAGTCGTTTATTCATCGCGATTTGAAACCGGGTAATTTTCTTATCGGTTTGGGAATGCTGGCTACTCAGGTAATCTATTCTACATAAATTTCACTTTGATGTTGGAATCTTACTTAGGATCTTAGTTTTTGGTTCTCTTTGTGTAGGTTTATATCATAGACTTTGGTTTGGCTAAGAAATATAGAGATAGCTCAAGCTACAGACATGTCCCATACAGGTATCAAGGTTTTGGTATGTCACAGATTCAGCATTTTCAGCTAATTGGTTTTTTATTTGTAAGCATTTTATGTATGTATTTAGGGAGAATAAAAGTCTAGTTGGGACTCCATCTTTTGCCAGCTTGAACACTCACCGAGGGATCGGTATTACTCTATCGCTAATCGCAGATCTTATTCTCTTTTTTCGCGGACTAATTTTTCTTATTTCAATCTTTTTGTTCATTTGTAACATTCTACATTTGGTAGAGCAAAGCCGGAGGGATGATTTAGAATCACTTGGTTATATCCTCATGTACTTCCTCAAAGGAAGGTGAGTGTCATTGAGTAACCTTTCTTTATATCAACCAAACCATCTCTTATCCTTCTTTCTTGTAGTCTACCATGGCAGGGACTGAAAGCTGCAAACAAGAAACAGAAATCTGACATGATTACCGAAAAGAAGGCTTTAACTTCGATCGAAGTAAGTTCTTTACATGGTGCATATTTAGAAACTTATATGGGTCTATGTATAACTATAACTTTGCATCACTGTCTCTAAAGACCTTATGCAATGGTCATCCAACGGAGTTTGCATCCTACCTCCATTACTGTCGCGCACTAAGGTTCGATGATAAGCCAGACTATGCATATTTGAAGAGACTATTCGGCAACCTGTTTACTCGTGAAGGTCATTCATTTTACTATGTTCTCTTCTCCTTAGGCTATTAAGTTCACATGACACTAAATGAGTATTTGTTTATCTCAGGTTTTCAATTTGATTATGTGTTCGACTGGACGATATTAAAGTATCGGCAGTCGCAATGTGGAAACCCTCCTCAAGCCCATGTACACTCTTGATACTTTTTTATTTTTGATCTCGTTCATGATACATAGATGAACAATTCAAGGTTGTGTTATGTTACTTCTCTGAGGAATGGTGGAATAATGAATAATGTTTTGATTGATAAGAGTGAGCTATTTAAAAGCTAAACCATAAACAGAGTTATATTCCAAAGAATCAGGATAGCATTGTAGAATTGAGTTTACCATTAAGAACAATATCGCGATTTAAGAAACTATACGAAAAATCGCAAGAACCGGTCACTGGTGATGTCTTCTTACAGAATTAAGGAATTGTATAACAAAATGTGAACTTTACGTACACTCTTCTCACCAGTAATGTTAAGTGCTAGTGAACCAACAAGGTAACAACACAAACTGAATTGAATTGAATACAAAAAACAAATATATAAAAGAAATGGCTGGTAAGTAATAAAAGAGACATAATACAACAACCTGGCTGATCAATTTAGCATGTATTGATCCCGTCTTTGCAATCCGTGGTAAGGTTATAGAACGTCTCAACACGAGTCTTCCCTCTATAAAACACCTCTGTATCAACAGCTACTCTCATGTACCCATCAAACTCTACTGGTTTCCCATTGTTCAAGAGACTTGTCTCATTGTACCACTCACTCTTGTTTCCCCACAAGTAGCTATAGTCATCAAGCAAGTGAACTTTGTACTGAGACCTCAATTTGTCGAAGTAATTATAGAACGGTTCATTGGTGGCGATGTATAGATTTCTCCAGACCTGAACTATTCCTTTAAGTTTGGCTAAAATTGCCTCAGGCCATGTATCTGCATCCAAATGTGGCCACAGCTTCTTGTTCTGCGCTTTCTCGCCTCTAACCACATGAACCGCGTCAAAGTCCCAGTCCATTTTCCCACTGATCTCAGAGACAATGTTCATCAATCTCTTTGATTTCCACAGTGCGTGCCACGGCCTCTCTACATACTTTGACGCTTGCCCTTCACAAACTCTATACCAATAGTTTTCAGGTTCAGGAGAATCAAACTGCCTCCATATAACCGTACTCTTATCTTTACTAAGCTCCAAAGGCGACACTTTATGCGTCTTAACTTTCCTAACAGGAACTTTACGTTTATGCGACCGATTCCACTTCTTCCAATCTCTTAAAAACTCACCCTCTTCAACAATAGATGCCGTCTCCTTAAGATGCTCGAAATCAAAATAATACCGAAAATCCTTCCCTTCTTCATCCTTCCCTTTAGAGCTATAACTCGCAGACAAACACAAACTCAAATCCATCACAAACGTCCTGTTCAAGTACATAGCTTCCCCTAACCCACACAAGAAACTCCACATATACTGATTCATACCTTTACAATAATCACCACCCCGCGAATAATACAAATACTTCCCTCTCCTGAAATTCGTCTGCGAACCAAGAGTAGGGATCGTATCATTAATCTCGGGATCACCACGACCAACCTTCGCACCACCACCACCGCCTCTACCTCCTCCTCTACCCGAACTCGGTCTAATCTTCGGCCTACGAGCATTAACACCAGAATGCCAACCACTAGTATGAAACACTTTATAAGTACAATTCTCACCAAATCCAAACTTAAACCTCCTGAAATCTCTATATCTCCTCCAAGACTTCTCTTTCTTATTCCTAAACCTCCAAGAAACATCGCATTCGTCCGGACTCGATCCGTTCACCGGAGTTTCATACTCTAAAAACACAATAGATTTAAAAACCTTCAAATTAAACCTCTCAACAGCAACCAAAACCCTAGGATCAGAACAATTCACAATCTTCAATTCATCACAATCAGAGTTAGATCCCTTCACCGTCATATTCCCAATCTTCTCCTCAGATTTCTCAATCGTCGCCTCCGTAACGGACTCCGTAGAGTTCGCCGGAGCTGAGATCGGAGAGGAAGCGATGTCTTCGCCGGTTTTGAGCATAGAACCGTCGATTTTGAAAGTTGCGTTCTCCGTTTGAGTTAGGAGTTTGGTTAGAGCTGGAGCAGATTCGAGCCATGGATCTGGTGGTTGGTAAGTGACGGCGATTACTGTGAAGATGAGAACTGTGAAGACGAAGACTGAGAAACATACATTGCTGATTAGCTTGATGAGATTCTGAGCTATTGGTTCGGTGGTTAGATCTGATTCCTTCATGGATGAGGAGAAAGCAAGATCTGATTCGAAATTGGATTTTGAAGCTTTTTTGAGTTTTTGTTAAGAGTTAAAGAAGAAAATGGACTGTAGTGAACTTTTTTAGTTTTTTTTTTTTTTTTTTTTCTTAATTTTTAAAATTTATTGATTTGGAAGTAAAGTAAAATAATGGAGTGAGACGTTGGAGCTAAGTTTTTGATTCGAACATTTACCTTACGGGGCATGTGTTATAAAAGAGGAAGGATATTTTTTTCAATAAAAAAAAATTATTGATTTAAATAAAACGTTTGATTTAAATTTTGGAAGGAATATTATGTTCAAATAAAGGAGTATTTTTTAGGAAAATACTACTCTGTACACTCAAATAAAAGAAAAATTCAGTATTTGACCTCACTATTTTAAAAATTAATTTTCTCTCATAGTTATTTTAGTTGGACGAAAATACCCCTATATATGGTAACAAATAGCTTAACGAGATAACGTACTAATTATCAATAAATTATAGACTTTCTTTTACCCAACTTTTTATTTTTAACTTCTACAATATGATACAATGATTCAACACGATAATAAATGATTTATCAAAATAATTTCAAACTTACCTTATAACTTATAATTTTATCGCAATACAATATCATTTATACTGTTAATAACAATGTTATCGAATTCTATCAATCACGTATGAATAGTATTATTATTAATTTACCAGATAATATGTAAATTATCGCGATAACGGATTATTTAACATGTTTAAAAATAAGTTATCAAATGCTATTAATCACGGATGAACAATGTTATCGAATTCTATCAATCACAAATGAATAGTGTTAGTATTAATTTAATTGATAATATGTAAATTATCACGATAACAGATTATTTAACATGTTTAAAATTAAAGTTATCGAACGCTATGAACAGTGTTACATATCGTACTCTTTTTTGTTTGTTTTGGTTTAAATGTCATTTTAGGTGGCTGGAGGTGAGGGAACTAATTTTTGAATTATTACATCCTTACTTTTTGTTTTCAATTTATTTAGGTACCAATTTTTAACTCACCCTATTTTTTATAATTAGAGGTAAAATGATCATTAAAATTTAAGAGAGGACAAAAATGAAAATGACAAAAAAGAGGGTAGTTTTGCAAAATAGTATCATAAAAAGGTTATTAATAAGAATTTCTCTACTAATAATTAGTTTATATAGTAAGGGTAAAATTGAAATATATTTTTTGGTTTGAGATCGTGTGTATGAATATACCAAAATTTAAATAAACGAAGACTTTTAAAAAAAAAATACACAAACAAAGTATTTTTATTTCAATTGAAAAAGTACAGGTATTAAACGTCAAAAAAAATAGATGGCGAAATTTTAGGCTTTTTCCCTTTTTTGACTAATTATTGTTATATATATTAAGTATCTTTCGACCAAAATATAAACAGTTATTACGATATTCTTAATTAATATCACGGATTGAAACTAAACACATATTATTAACCAAAATACATTAATTAAATTAGGTTTATTAAGAAAATGATTAATGTATACAAGATAAAATTAACAACAAAAGAAATATAGGTTTTTTACATAGAAAAAATAAATTTGGTATTTTCCCAATATAATTTGATGATATCTCCTGTTCTAAGATGTTTTGCATCTCTTAGATTGACCCACCCACTTCCGATAAAATAACCTGATCCACCTACTCCGAAATTTACCCAATACGAGTTGTTATTGTCCAGAATTTCTACTTGGATACCATTTCGAGGAATTGGAACTCCCGTGCTTCTTATTATGTTCTCAACCTTTTTTTTAGGCAAATGCAAACGAGCTTTATTAGAAACGTCGCTGTCTGTTAGTTTTTTTTCTATCATCATATTCGGATCCATTTTACCGAGCTTTAAAGTGTCTTAGAAGTGTAACTAAATTTCTTTTTGAAAAATGAAATATTTGTGGAGTTTGAAGAGTTCAACCCATTGTTATATATACTGTAGTTCTCAGCCGAAATAAAGTTGCTTGGATTTTATGTTCATTTAAACAGATTAATATTATTAAAAACAACTCTCTGAATTTAGTAAATGTTATAAATATGTTTTCTCTAAGTTAGCATATTATTAATTTTCTAAATTAAAACTTGATAGGTTTAATCATATATACTAATTATGCTAAATTATATTTATAATAACCTTATTTTTGGCTTTTCTAAAAAATATTCTTCCCAAGCTAATTTAATTATAATATCTAAGTAACATAAACTCTATTAATATTCTCTTTTTGAAGATCTCAAAAAGTTGTGCATTATATCTTTGACATCTAAGATTTCTTTACTTCTTACAATAACAACTCCAATAACTTTTAACACTAATATTTTTAAACTTTAAATTGTTGATATTTTTTGATAGGAAATTTGCAAATACAACAAACAAAAATAATAATAATAGGAAACTAGCCTAAACAAAAAAAAATCCAACTGACCTTGAATGCTTATAAATCCAAAAATATACTCTATAGCCAATCAAGATTATGAGAAAATTATTTTTCTAAGAAAATACGGAATCTAGATTTTGATTGTTTTTATCAGTTTGAAAAAAAAAATCGAAATCTATGTTTTATTAATTTTGCACTTTTCAATTTGAATTGATTTTTGTATTTCTTTTTCAAATAACTTTAACTCAAAAGCTAAAAACCATAGACAAATAAAAACTATAATCTAAAAACTTGCAAACATCCATGGACATAGTATAATGTATTAAAGGCAAAACCTCATTTCTTTTTCTTATTCTTCACCAAAGTTATGCGTTGTGCCCAGAGTCGGCCCTGACAAATTTGGGGCCAAGAAAAAAACAATTTTTTTAGGGCTTTTATAGATAAAACTAAGAAATATGAAGAGTAAATCTAAATTTCATAAAAAAGGGGCTTGTTTTTGCAATACCCAATAAAAAGAAGTTAAAACTTAAGAAAAAATCTTAAACATTCACAAAAATGGGGCCTGTTTTTGCAAATTGTTTTTTTATGGGGCCTAAATTTTAAACTAAAAAATAAATATTTTGGGGGCCCAATACCAATGTGACTTGGGTATGTGTAAAGGGTTGGCCTGGTTGTGCCGTAGGTATCTTTTTCTGATCTTCCTCTTTGGATCTCTCCTTGATCCATAAAATAAATGTATAAACACTAAAAAAAATGTCTCATTTCCTTTACCCTTGATATTACTTTCTTAATTTTGATTTTTATGGTTCTATATATTCTTATTGTTTTGTTTGTTTTAGCAATGACAACAAAATATACAAAACAGTCTTCACCAAACTTTAATTTTGTAAGTAAAATCTCTAGAAAAGAGTTTGCTATGCGAATAAGTTGAGACTAATGTATTTTGGGATAATGATCTCAAAAAGGCAGTAGACTACAGCAACCATAATGATAACATCATATTTTCGCCCATTTTCGCTATATTCTCTATTGGTGTTTGATAGGGATTTCAAGTATTAGTATTTCAATGATCCTTTCCACTATTCATTGGTCTTTACAAGATTTTAGGGAAAGATCCACGAATTGCAAAACAATAAGTTTCAAAACAGTTCGACGCATAAGAAGTTTGGCATCTATTCACGTTCTTCATTACACCAAATCAAGTGTATGTGGTGTCATTGGAAAGTAAGAGTAATCATATCCAAGTAGAATAACACCAAACCATCAAGTTTGTAACATCTGACCGCCATTTTTCTTAGTGAACCCATGTTCACTCTAGGTCTATAGGCTACACGTACTCTCATTAGATTCGTCCAAAAACCGGTTTTCTATGTGTGAGAAGTTTTAAAAACATCAATAAGTCACCACATGATGCTTTCTTGTATTTTTTTCCTTAATCACACAGTTCCGAAAATCATTTCTCAGAAAGTAACCAATCGTGATACGACGTACTAGTAATCTAATGACAAGATGATCTAGCAAATTCTATCGTATATGCATCACACCCTAATTAAAGGGATGAAAGTGTATAACATCATTCATAATAATCAGTTATCTATTTTTTCAAATATAGTTTATTGTCATATTTATTAATATATGCTTTGTATTCTTGTTATCATTTTAGTTTTTAGATTTAAGAGTTTTGAATTCGCTAAACTTAAGTATGTATGGTTGCTTGGTTGTGTAAAATATAAAAATTATAGATATAATGATAAGTTTGATTGGAGAAGGACAAGTGGGCTAGTGGTTCTCACCTCTGTTGCCTTCTCACCAGATCCGGGTTCGACTCCGGTCCCTCTCAAAGAGAGACATATAATTTGTAATGATGACAAAAAAAAAATAAGTTTAATTGGTCCTATAAACTGTATCTTCTATGAAAGTGCAATATGGAATAATCATATTCCATTTTTATTATTTTATTGTTGGAATTCAGAGAAATGTTTAGTTCTTTTGACATATGAGGGAAATAAAAGAGTTACACTTACTAGAATGTTGCAAGTAGAATGAGACAAAAATATAATTTGATTGAAATAATCGCAATTCTCATAACAAAAATATTAATTTATGATTTCTGAATCTTTCACTTTTTTTTTTTTGCTTTTCCATATACAAAAACCTGATTTAGTTAACGTTATATATAATACAAAATTATGATGACTTATCTTAGACATATATAAGTGTACATATATATATACTAATTATTTTTTCTAAATAGTTTATATTGTAAAATTAATTTGTAAATTACAGTAAAAGTTCATGAAGATACTTTAAAAAAACAAAAATCTACTTTCTTACTAAATTATAATTTCTCCAATCAAACTTTTGGATCTTTGGAAAGATTAAGTTTGTTATTTGTATAGTAATTTTACTTGTTTATAAATAACCAACGAATGTCAAAATAAGTGATTCAACCATTGGAGAACAAACCATGTTATTAGCCTCAGAAACTAATCCATGGTGACACTTGTTTGCTTGGTCAGCAAGCAAACTACACTAAATTATTTATATAGTAAAATTAATTTAAAAATTACTCATTTTTATAATCTGTCCAAGTCTAACTAACTACATTTTTTTCTTTTTCTAAAGTAATTATAAAACTAATATAAATTGAATAAAACGACACCAAAAATTCATATTGAGTCAACAAATAGTAACTTTTTGTTAGTTTGCCTCTAACAACAAAATAATGGATTTTAATTCTTAAGCTTACCAAAATAAAACTAAAAATAAAAACATAAAAATCTTTTACTATAATAATTATAAAATAACTAGTCACTCCTAACTACAATTCTTTTTTTTTCCTAAAGTAAATATAAAACTAATATATATAAACTGAATAAAAATAAAATAGTAACTTTTATCACCATTTAACAACAAAAGTCTGGATTTTTAATTCTTAAGCTGACCAAAATAAAAAATAATAAACATACTTTTACGAATATAGGAATATATATTTTTTGAAAATAATCTTAAGCTGACCAAAATTAAATAAAAATAAAAAAATTTACGAAAAATAGATTTTTTTTTTTGTCATCATAATATATATATATATATATATATATTTATATATAATAAATTTGTTTTTTGAAAAATAATAAAAATTTCGTATTTGTCTCTCTCTCAAACTTTTTTTGTTTCTTGTTTCTGCAGGAGGTAAAGAACAGTGGTACAATAAGAAGCAGCCGTCTCTGTAGTCACATGACGACAAATAGACTCTGTCTCCGTACGTACAACGAGCCACGCTTCACTCTCCCCATTCCCTGACCCTGACCCTGACCTGACCCTGACCTTTCTCTTTAACAAACTCTCAAATTTTCCTGGAAAATCCCAAATATCACTTTCTTCTTCTTCATATTCTTCTCTCTCTGTTGTTATCACTTTTTCCTCTGTTCGTTTTGTCTCTTCTATTAAAAATCTCATAAAAGGTTCGAACTTTTTTTGGTTTTTCCATGTTTGAAGAGAAAAAGATGGATTTTGGGTTTTTTCCTAGTGATTTGAGGCAACGTGGTTCGTTTCCTGATCTGGGTTTTAGTGGGTTTCCTCTAACATCTTCAGTTTCAAATGGGTTTCACTTTTCCGGTGACCCTACAACTCCGATGACGAACCCGTTTCTTAACCTTAACACGGTGGCTTCAATGGCGGATGATGATCTGGGTTTGTCTCAAAGGTTTAGTAAACTGAGTTTTTCCGATGAAAGGAGTAGTTTTTTTACTCCGGTGATGAACCCTTTTCACGGTTCGAGAAACAACAACGACCTCCATGGACGTTCTAAGCTTGACTTTGGTCGTGAGGGTTTCGTGGAGAGGTTTCATGGTGAAGCTTCTATGAGTGGTTTTGGTGATTTACACAGGAGAGACATGGATCTGAGAGCTCGTCGTGGTGTTGATGATGGTGATTTTCAGAGACTACGTTTGCTTGGTTTACAAGAAGGTCAAAACCCTAACCCTAGCTTTAACGATTTGAGAGGTTTTACAGAGAAGATGTGTGTTCGTAACAGAGATTACATGTTTGAGCATTTCAATCAAGAGATCCGACGTGATGTTTCTCTGATTCCACAGAGATCTCGACTAGCTTTTCAAGGAAACGATGTGTTTGAGGACCCATTGATGTACAGTAGAAACAGGACTGTTTCGCCATTTTCAGCCATGGGAGGTTCTAGAGAGCTTGAAGGTTCTGATAAATCTATGAAGAACAATGCGTTTCTCAAGAAAGATGTACTGGATTTGCCACTTACCTTTGCTTCCATGGTTGATATCCACGGCTCTGTGTACTTAATGGCCAAGGATCAATTGGGTTGTCGATTCTTACAGAAGCTAATCGAACAAGGAAGGTTTCTTGATGTTGTGATTATATACGAGGAAGTGATTAATCATGTCACTGAACTTTCAATGGATCAGTTTGGTAACTATTTTATTCAGAAGCTTCTTCAAGTCTGTGATGAAGAACAAAGAACTCAAATCCTCATTAGGTTGACTTCAAGACCTGGACTTCTTGTCAAAGTCTCCATCAACACTTACGGGTAAGCTTCATTATCCTTTTAACTGTTGAGTAATCCATATACTAATCACTTCAACATCATTTAATGTTTGAGAATAGACGTTTAGCTTTATCTCATAAGCGCAAGTATTAAGGAGAGAGGTGATGTTTTGTTGCATAATAGTGGAGTAAGGATGAGATCTTTCTTCTTTATCGAGAAAGATGAAACTTAAGCTATTTTAGGAAAGAAAGAAAAATAAGATCTTTGAGAAACTTGTCAGCTGTGTTGATAGAGAAAAAGATGAATTGTTTTGACTGATTTAGACAAATCTTAGACCTTTGAAAAGAAACATTTCAACTTCATGGTTGAATTTTTTAGACCTTTTGACTTGACCTGATGCATCATGTTTTTGGAAATCTTTGGTTTTTGCTATATTGTGATAAAAGCTGAAACTATTTTTTGGTTTGATGTTTTCAAATAATGGGGCAGGACACGGGTGGTGCAGAAGCTGATTGAGACTGTGAGTACAAAGGAGCAAATCAGTTTGGTTAAGGCAGCTCTTAAACCGGGATTTCTCTCTCTGGTTAGAGAATTAAATGGAAACCATGTGATACTTAGTTGCTTGAGATTCCTTGACTCTAATGATAACAAGGTTTAGTATAACTCTTCCTTAACTCATGTTCTTGATAATGTTCTCAAGTCTTGATGATAAGTAAGCATTCATTATATATTTTCTTGTGCAGTTCATTTTCGAGGCTGCTACCAAGTTCTGCATGGAGATTGCGACTCATCGCCATGGATGCTGTGTCCTTCAACGCTGCATCACAGACTCGGTTGGGGAGCAACACGAGAAGCTCGTTGGTGAAATAGCCAGAAACTCTCTTCGCCTTGCTCAAGACCCTTTCGGGTAACAATACTTAATTCAAATCAATACTGTTATCATATTATGGTTGACTGGTTGGTCTTAAGAACAAACTATAGGCCTTGAGTGTGAGCATTATTCAATAAAGCTTGAATGCTATTGTTATATTTGTAGCCAATTCACTATTGAATTTACATAAGTTGTTACTAAAATACTTATTGTAATTGGGCTGGACATTGCTAGCTAGAACTTGCATTGTTATTGTGAATAATGTGATCATATCTTCAGCTTTGGATCTTCTTTTCATGTCTTAAACTTGATGGCTGGAACAATGCATCATGAGCCTTTATATTGTGTGTGAAATTTGATGGCAGGAACTATGTGGTGCAATACATAATAGAAAACAAGGTCGGAGGAGGGGATGTGATGTTTGATTTAAGAGGGAACTTCGTGAGATTAGCTACACAGAAGTTTGGTAGCCACGTAGTGGAGAAATGCATCAGGTTTTATCCAGAGAGCAGATCTCGGATCGTGCATGAACTCATCTCTGTTCCTAACTTCGAACATCTTGTTCAAGACCCATATGCCAACTACGTTATCCAGGCAGCACTATCCAAAACCAAGGTTGGTTAATTACTCTTGTAATCATATTTAGGATCAGACTTAGTAAAGGATCAGAACTGATTATTGGATCAAACAGGGCTTTGTTCGAGCGAGCTTGGTGGAGAAAGTACGAAGATGTGAGAACCTTAAGATGAGTCCATATTGCAAGAAGATATTCTCCAAGAACTTCGGGAAGAAGTGAGTTTAGATGTAACTTATCACGCAAGAAAACTGTTGTTGTTTGTGTGTTTTGCTCCAAAGTAGGATGTGACAGACTCTTTGATCCTTTGTTGTTGTCTCTATCTTTGAACCTTACAAGAAGAAGAGCTCTTTTGTTAGTCTTGAAACTGTGACCAGACGAGTGTGTTATGTTCTTTACTCGTAAACTTGTTTCTCTTCTGATTAGAGCACTGAAGCTTTTGAATCCTTATTATGGGCTTAATACTCACTTAAAGTACTCCTAATCCTTGTGATTATGAATTTATGATATCTCTAAAATATTCTCTGTCGTTAGAACTACTAAATTACAACTTACTACAATCCAAAACTTGTTCATCAAACTACAAACACATCTTCTTCTCCATTCTAAACCATTCTGAATCTTGTCTCCCTAAGTTTCCTTATATGTCAAAACAATGCTATGAAATGCAGAGAAACAACATAGTTCTACCTTAGGCAAAGCACGTGAGCGTCTGCGTGCTGATTCCCACGAGTGTATGTAGTTTGGGCTCTTTAATGGGCTTTATTTTTGGGCCTTTCTTTTGAATTCTTGATGAGTTTTTCCCTTATGTTTAGTTTTAATAAGAATCTAATCGTTTTTGTGGCGGTTGAAGCGGATAAATCCGTTTGTAGATAAAACCGTCTTTTACCATTCATAAATTAACACCATACCCAAAAGGAAACAAAAATAAAAACCGTCGCAGACCAATTAGGTACGAATATAGTTGGTCCATGACAATTTATTGTCTGCCTTGAAAATAGAGTGGACTTAACCAATGACGGATTTTTCACTCTAAGTGTTATAACCATTCGAACCTAAAACTCTTACCTAAACTCAATTCAAAATTAGTTTGAATTTGATTCGGTTCGGTTCAAAATTTTAAGAATCCTTGTGATATTGACAATTATAAAACTTGTATGTCTAGGGTTATTGGGTGCTAAAATCAATAGTGAAATTAATCATATTGGATTATTGGTTTGGTCTAATTTAAAACTGAATCAAACTGTTAGAAACCAAATATTCTTAATCGAATGGTTTGTGCATGAATCATCGTTGGCTTGGATTAGGTTGGTTTGTATAGTTCAAATACCCACCCTAAGACTTATTAACAAATTCAAATACAACTCACTATTTCGAACACATAAACAAGAATAACGACATGACACTAATCAGAATGTTACAATAACTCATCCATAACAAAAGAGAGAAGTAATCACATAAAAAAACTAACCATTCCATAAAACAAAATATATTGACACATAATCATGGAAAAACACAATTAAATAACGTATATATAAAAACTATATATTTGGTAAATTAAAAAAAGGTTAGAGACGAAGGGACAAGTTCTTCTAAGCAAAGGCAGTGGAAATAGAGAGCATTGTTGGACGAGACTGTGGATCAGTGTGTAAGCACAAAAGTGCAATTTTCAAAATCTCTAAGATCTCATCTTTGATCTCTCCTGCCGGATCCGGTAGCCGGTTGTCGGCGATTTGTTTCACCGATAAAGTCGTGTCCGGCGGAGATGATGATAGAGTTGAAACTAGATCTCCTGGATGCTCTCCTTTGATCACTTCTAGTGTTAGAACCCCAAAGCTATACACATCGCATTTCTCGGTTACTCTCATTGCGTATGCTAGTTCTGTCACATCCAATTCATAAAACATGTTAAAAAATAAGATTTTAAGGAATAGGGCATTTAAACAAACTCAAATTAAACCAAACGAAATCAAATTATTTATATGATATAAAGAAACTAAAGTTTCGCAACAAAAATAAATGATTTATGATACAAAATTTATATGGTGTAATGTTAAATCTAATTAATTTATATTTTTGTAAATTTTTCATGTATTTAAAAGCTGAACCAAACCAAAATAAAACGAAAATCTAATCTCTGTATATTAGTCTAAGAATTTTATAAAACCTAAACAAACCAAACCACAAAATTTCCAATTTCATAAAATTCATAAAACATGTTAGACACTATAATTAAAATATACGTTTTTTGTATATACTAAATTTAAAAACATATTTTTAAGAATGGGGTTTTTAACCCAACTCAAATAAAACCAAACCAATTTCTTATTTGAAAAAAAGAAACCGGAGTAAAATTGATATTGTAACTGGAATTTATAAATGTTATGGTACAAAATTATATGGTCTGATGTAAAATCTAATTCGATTTTGTAAATTTTTAATATAGAAAAGCAGAATCTAATTAAATTAAATTATTATTTTTTGTAATATTTTATGTTTTTCTAACTGTTTTCTTAATTTGATTTTTTTTTTGTTTACACCTAAACCAAATCCAACTCATAAGCGTAATTTTATCAGACCAAAAAAAAATCAATTTGGTTTTTGCTAACATTTTAATTTGGTTTTCTAACATTTTAATTTGGTTAAAACATTGTCGAAAACCGAATAAACCAAAAATTCCAATTCACTCTAAACCGACTATTAGTTTCGACACGACCCGACCCAATCCGGGTCAAATCGTGATCCAATAAAATTAACGGGTCAAAAAATGTACCTGGAGCAACGTAGCCGTAGGTACCAGCAACGGCGGACCAATTCGAAGAATCCGGCTTAAGAAGCTTCGCCGTACCAAAATCAGAGATCTTCGCTTCGTAATCCTCACCGATAAGTATGTTTCCACTAGTAATATCACGGTGAACAATCGCCGGAGACCGATCATGATGCATATACGACAACGCATGAGCCACACCTTTCACAACATTGATCCTCTTCACCCAATCTAGCTTCTTCGCTTCGTCATCGCTCTCCAGAACCTTCCTTAAGCTTCCTCTCTCCATGTACTCGTAAACCAGGAACGTGTTGTGGCGGTGCGAGCAGAATCCGTAGAGTTTCACGACGTTCCGGTGACGGATCTCGGTTAGTGCTCTGATTTCGTTTAGGAAGTCTTGTTTTACCGATGGATTTGAGATTGATGAGTCTGTTGTTTCGTTTAGCTTTTTCACCGCCATGATTGCGTTTGGGAGCTTTGCTTTGTAGACTTTGCCGTGTCCTCCGGTTCCGATTAGGTATTTTGGATCGAATTCGCCTGTTGCTTTGATGATCTCTTGGTATCGGACTTTTCCGTCGAAGCTGAAGATTGATAAGGTTTCGCCACCTGATTCTGAATCTGTGTGTTCTTCGATTTGTTTGGATCGTTTACGGAAACAGATGAAGATTCCGGCGCAGACGCCGAGGATTATGATTGCTCCGATGATTGGAACTAGTATGTAGATGATTAGGTTTCGATCTTTGTTTGATTTCTTCTTCCCTGTGGTTGCACATGGCTTCAAGGCTTTGTTATCACCACATAAGTCTTTGTTACCTTCAAGTGAGTTTGGAGTTGCGTTTTGGAAGGCTTTGTTATCTGGAATTGGACCTGAGAGGTTGTTGAATGATACATCGATGTGTGTTAGTGCTTGCATAGCTTTGAAACTTGCTGGGATTTCACCTGAGAGATTGTTGTGTGAGAGGTCGAGGCTTTCGAGGTTGAGTAAGGAGCTGAATTGTGATGAGATCTCTCCATCGAGCTGATTGTAGCTGAGATCGAGAGTTTGTAACTGAGACAGCTTTGTTAAAGCCTCCGGGATGGTGTGATCCAACTCGTTTCTGCTCAGGTTCATGTAATAGAGCCTTGGCAAGGAGTTGATTGTTGCGGGGATTTCGAACCCGAATCTGTTTGAGGATAGATCAAGATACTCAAGATTGGATAAGAGTCTGATTCCTGAAGGTATTCTTCCAGATAGCTGATTCCCGTTTAGTTGGAGTTTTGATATACGGTTGATTTTGCTGATTGATTCTGGGAGCTGGCCGGTGATGCGGTTGAAAGATAGATCGAGCTGACTTAGCTGTGTCATATTCCAAATCTCAGGTGGTATGGCTCCAGTGATGCTGTTGTTTGAGAGGATGAATGCAACCAGCTTCTTACTTTGTTCCCACTTGGGTGAAAGTTGACCATGAAACTTGTTGTTGCTGATATCAATGAAGTTGAGAGTTGGGTAAACTCCGAAAGACTCAGAGAGATCTCCTGAGAAACTGTTCCCTTTGAATCTCACTCTGATCAAGCTCTTGCAATCTCTCAAGCTCTTAGGAACAAGACCTTCAAAGTGATTATCATCTAGCGTGAGATTCTCAAGCTTGCCACCTCTACAGATGGTATCAGGCAAGGAACCGGTGAAGTTGTTGGTGTCGAGTTGCAGGACAGTGAGCTCTGAAGAGTTAGCAATTCCCGGTGGGATCGGACCAGAAAGCTGGTTATCACGAAGAAATAACCATTCCAGAACAGTTAACTTGCCAAATGAATCAGGAACAGGACCAGTGAGTTGGTTCTCACTTATCTCCAAATCAATCATTTTCTCCATGTTGCCTAGTTCTGGCGGAATCGAACCAGTAAGCTTGTTAAGGTAAAGATGAAGAATGGCTAGGTTTTTGAGATTTCCTAAGGTTGAAGGAATAGAACCGGTAAGCTGATTTGTGTGGAGACTAAGGGTATCTAAAGCGGTCATATTACCAATCTCAGGAGGGATTTCACCAGAGAGCTTATTTTCAAACATGTTGAGAAGAGTTACATTCTTCAAGTTTCCAAAAGTGGAAGGGATTTTACCGGTAAGGTTGTTTCTATCTAGACATAACTCTTTAAGGTTGGGTAAGTTTCCTATTTCAGGAGGAATTGGACCAGTAAGAGAATTGATAAAGAGGTAAAGGTTAACTAATTTAGTAAGGTTTCCAAAAGAAGAAGGTATCGGTCCGGTGAAAAGATTGTCATACATAGCTATCTCTGTAACCTTAGTTAACCTACCGAGCTCAGAAGGAATCGACCCGTTTAACTTATTCTCAACAAGATGAAGAGTATCTAAGTTACTCAAATCACCAAGCTCAGGCGGGATCTCACCGACTAACTGATTAATCGACAAATCGAAGTAGACGAGCTTCGAGAACTTCCCCCATAGAGGAGAGATAGTACCAGAGAAACTGTTCATACTGAGATCAACATAAGTGAGGTTTGGAAGAGACGAGAATGGGAAATCTTCGAAAGTACCTTCGATATCCGAACCCGTAAGATTCAAACGTATGATGCTACCACCTATGTTGCAAGAAACACCATACCAACTGTTACAAACCCTACTCGAGTTTGGATTGACCCAAGAAGACAGCTTTGATGAACTTGTCTGGTTTTTGAAAGTTGACTTCCATCTTAAAAGAGCATTTGCTTCTTCAACTGTCGCTGAAGCTAAAAGAGAAGAGCTCAAAACTAATATGATGATTACAAGAATTTGAGGCTTTTCTTTACAAGCCATTTCTCTTATCTCTTGGAATGAGATGAGTTTGTTTTGTTTTGTTTTGTTTTATCTCTTTCTGGGTTTGTGTGTTCGTTCGTTTATATAGTCATTTATATAAAATTTGCAAATTCCGATTTCGTTGACTAGTCCGTGATCGTGACTATCGTGGGTTGTCACTTGACAATAGAGGACAAAGAAGTCAAATATATGAATTCTCATCTTTTAATTATTGGTCGTTTACTTCGTCAAATATCATTTTCACATTTATATAATTAAAAAGCATATTACTGGCTTTTTAAGCTATTGTTTTTTTCTGTTTATGTAAAAATGATTAGAGTATAATTGGTCAAATTCTTTGAATGTTGTGTTTAATTAAACAGTAATTTGGAAGATTGTGAAGGCATGGGTTGGTGAATTATATGGATTGACAACGATGGTCAACGTTATTAAAAATTAAAAAATAGTTAGTCATGCTTATGTGAATGATAATTTTTTTCTTCTTCACTAATCTTGTTGATTTAGTAATGGGAACTACTTTGTAAAAGTAATAGTCCCTTTAATTGTTTTCAGTGTAAACCTTTGCTTAATAAGAGCTAACTTTATCAGTTTATCTTTATAAATGAAATCTATGGGTGAGTTACTTGGATTATTTTTAATAAATTGTATATGAATAAGAAGCTTTAGGCTTAGATTTGTAATATAGTATTATATTTCGTTGTTTTATAAAGTATATATTCAATCAATATATTATTTGCAGTAATTTTATTTTAAGAATTTTTTTTATTTTACAACTTATGTTATTATACGATTGTGCATTGTTACCAATAAAGCTTCAATTGTTGAAGTTTATGAAACATAGACTCAATGTTAACTCTAGCTATTTAATTTAACCAACATAGATTAAAAAAATTGTTTTATATTTGTTAGACAAAAATAATTGGTGAAAACAACAGAAAATTTAAAAATATTGTGAAAGAGATCTACGACTAAAAAGAGTTGATTTTTGAAAGTCTTGCAAAAAAAGCCTGTCCTCTCAAATGTTAACTAGGAAAATATTTGTCGACCCAAAAAAAAAAAAAAAAACTAGGAAAATATTTAGTAAAGTATTAGTCTTTTTCTGTAATTTCAATGCAATCCTTTTCAAAAAAAAAAAAAAAAAAAATGCAAGCCTTTTCTTAAGCTTTTTATCACTTTATCTTTGAATCAATTGTAAATTATTTTATATTTCAATTATTTTTGCTGAGAATTGTAGGATTAGGACTTATTTGTCCATGCTTACAGAATTAAGCATTTATATTCAGCTGTGGTGACTTTTTTACAAAATTATAGAACAATTTTGGTTCGTGACTTTGTTTTGTCGACAGAAGAAAAAAAAACTCATGGTTTGTGAATGTTGGTAAAGATCAGATCTGATGAACGAGATGGTGGCGACGAATTGACAACGATGAGATATCTAATAAAAACGATTAGATCGCATGAACAAGATGGTTACTTAGAAGATAAAATTGAAATTTTTTGATTTGATTAATATTTGTGATTAGAACCTTTGGGTTCACTAGAAAGTATCGTTTAGGGTTTAGATTTCTTCATGCAAAGCGAAATAAATTAAATCCACTGATTCCATCAAATCAGTGTTGGCCGCGGAGTGGTCTTATATTTCGGAGAAAAAAACTTGGTGTGAAAATGACATAGACGGATTTGAAGGAGAACAATGGTGATAATCCATGGATTTAGTCCAGAGAGGAACAGAGGATTCTGATTAGCAGAGGATATATACTAGTAAAAAAAACGTACAACTACGTTTTTGCCACGCCATCTCGTGGCTAAAATCACAATAGCCACATAAAAATAAACGTGAATTTATTGTGGTTTAATTGTAGTCACGAATATAGAAAGTGGTTAATCCGTGGCTAACTCTAGCTATGGATTTACTACGTGAATTTTTCATGGCTTAAATGTTGTTACAAATTTCTAAAGTGTTAGTGGCTAAATCTAGCTATGGATTTACAACGTAGACAAAGAGTAGCTGTATTTGGCGATGAATAACATACGTGGTCTAACCGTGGCTATATAATAGCCATGATATTCAAACATGGTTGTATTGTAGCTGTTCCACCGATTTAAACATCATGACATCATGTTATGGACTGTCGAAATCTTATCCCCTTCAGTAACCTCAGCCAAGTTGGCGACCGAGCACTATCGGCAATGATTCAAATATTAGCCACGATTTTTGCCGTCGCAGTTACATGGCTAAATTTTCTATAAAAGCAGCAAATGAGATTCATTCTCCATCACTCAAACCAATAACATAAGTAAAAATATATATATCATCTTTCTCCTTTCTTTGTTTCGAATATCATCTCTTAGATGTCTTATTATTTTCAATATGGAAAGTGGATGGATCAACGTGTTGATCCAGTAATAAATTGTGTTTCAGAGATCTTTTCTGAGAGGGTTTCTATTTAGTTTGCTTGTAATCAACTTTCTTTCGAAGAGACCAACACTATTTTGTGTCCTTGTGCACGTTGTAAATATGGAAAGCAGTGTGATGCAAAAACAGTACTCAACCTACTACTGTTCCCAGTTCGGTCCCTGCTCGTAGTTCTTATCAAGATAGGTGTTCTTCACTAGGATTATAAGTAGTATCTTTTAGGCCTTTTGAAACTTTTTGGTAATATTGTAAACTACGTATCTTAATTTGCTAATCTAATATTAGGATTTAATTTGAAAATTGTTTATTCTAGTTTTCAAATTCATGTTTTAATTCTAATATTTATTTAGATTTAAAAATATATATTTTTGCTAAATATATTATTAGCCACGAATTTTAGTTGTCAAATTCGTAATTAGAAACAACCAATATAGCAACGATTTCTTCAAAACGGTAGTGGCTCCAAATACCACGACTTAACTGCGTTTAGTAAACGTAGCTTATTCAACATGTCATGGTAATGATACTATTCAAATTCGTAGCTAAATTGACATGTAACAGTAATGCTACTATTTTATTTTGTGGCTTACGATTATCACGAATATAGAATGGCGAATTCGTGGTAAACAAAAGCCACTAATACTAAGTGGTTAATACGTGACTAATTTTTGCCACGTAATGCGAGTGACAAATTCGTGACTATATAGTCAAGACGAACCACGAATGCAAATAAACTACAAAACTATAGCTACAATTAATTTTCGTGAACACTCGTAACTAAATTGACTAATAGCTAAGAATTTGAAGGGTCAGCCACAAACATTTAAGTGGCTATATTAATTTTTTTTACTAGTTAAGCCATAGTGGTTGGAAAAAACGACGATAGATCCAAAATAATAATTAATAGATCCAAATTGTAAAATATTGTGAAGGAGACCTGCGACAAAAAGAGTTGACTTTTAAAAGTCTTGCACAAAACTAAAATGGCTAGTCTTCCAATGTTATCTCCTCCTTGGATCTTTCTTATTGTTTTTTTTTTTTTTTTTTTTTCAAATGTCTGTGTTGAATTGTTACTATATATACTGTTTTCTTTGGCCAAGTAGTATTTAAATAGTTATCAAATAAACATATAATTCGTTATTAAATCTAGGATGAGTCTATTTCACTAATAATTATTGTGGAAAAAAAATTAATGTGTGAAACCAATTCGTTTTGGGTATAGAGAAGTCAAACGAAACTAGAAATATTTCTTCAGATAAAATTTGAAACTCGAAAAAACAAAATGCAATAGGAGACTTTGACTAATTTAATTGACTTACGTATATGGACTTTTGCATGATTGTGTATAGTAAATTAGTAACTAAAATTTACGTGAACTTAAACCCTAAATTTGTAATCATCTCGACGATGAATCTGTAATGCATCCATTGATCAAGTCACTTTTGTAACGCGTTTTTGGTGCTAATTAAGTAATCATTTTTTTCGACAAAAAATTATAGAAAAAGACATTAAAAAAGGTTTAGACCTAACGTAATTATTTTTAGGTTTTTACCAAATATGTTTTACCATAATTGTAGCTGTGCTACACGATTGAAAGAGTCTGTCTACTCTTCTTGTTCATTCTTGTTTGAGGGGGTTCTAATTAAACCCATCTCGTAATGTCGCCAAACACGTAATCTTGTCCTCTCCATTACCAAACTATATATTAAATGTAGTTATATATAATTAGTTGTGATTTTGTGATGATCTAAACCATAAGAAAAATAGCTACAAAGTACATGGTGGATAATATTTTGTAAAGAAAAATAGAAATATTAGTATTTTGTAGTGTTCTAAAAAGTGATCTAGGCGGTCGTCTAGCTCTTGTCTAGATACTATGCACTCAGTAGATGTTTAGACGAATGCCTAAACCGCTTAAAATTATATAGGTTCTATTTTTATAATTTTTAACTAAATATATTTAGTATCTTAAGTTTTACATCCATATATAATTATAAATGTTCAAATATTGTTGATAGAAATTAAATAAATAATGCTTTGGGTTGTAAACGACTAAATCGTCTAAAATCTCCTAAACCCCAATTAAACGTTTTAGACGTTACCGTTAAGTAACCGCCTAACGCTTTCTTAAACACTGGTATTTTTAATTACTTATATACTTATAGCAGGAATACAAGTTCAATGAAAAATATAAGAAGACTTGGTCGACGTACTCACTCTGGTAATTGTCTTACTGAAGTTAAGACAATAAATGATTCAATATGCATTAGTCTTGTTAAAATCTTAAATTGCTAGATAGACAAGTTTATGACTGACCCTTCCCTCTGATTTCTTTTTCCCTTAAGTTTTACAATCACACATTCATATTTTAACAAAAGTTTAACTATAATGATGACAACTAATTAAAAACGGAGGAAGTATAACATTTTGGGGGAAACAATTGTTCAAAATAAGAAATAAAACTAATATGCATTTCCACTTTATTTCAGGCACTTACCATCAAAGAGTATTTAAATTTTACTTTTTCTAATTCACAAAATATATTATTCTAGAATTTTTTCTTAGTTTTTAACACTAAGTTTTTTTATTTACTTTTTCTTCAAATTTTATATTCATTGAATTTAATTAAGTAACCGTTTGTTAAGCAGGGGTAACATATATATTTCAAAAACTTTCTCATTTATTTGTGTGAAATGTGTCAACATAATATTTTTAAACGGAAAAATATATCAAATAAACATATAATTTGTTACTAAATCTAGGAGTCTATTTCACTAATAATTAATTTTGTGGAAAATAATGTGTGAAACCATTTGGGTACATAATTATTTCCACTAGCTATAGTTATTAAGATTTGTCTTTCGAAGAAAATATAATACGAGACTTTGACTATAGTTTGATTGACTAACGTATATAGACTTTTAAATGATTGTATAGTAACAAAGATTTACGTGAACTAAATTAATAATGTTTAAATCCTAAATTGTAAATTTGTAATCATCTCTACGATGAATTTGTAATGCATCATATTATCATTGATCAGTCACTTTTGTAACGCGTTTTTAGAACTAATTAAGTAATCATTTTTAGACCTAATTATGTAATTATTTTATAGGTCTTTTTACCAAACATGTTTTACCATAATTGTAGATGTGCTACACGATTGATAGAGTATATCTTCTCTTCTTGCTCATTCTTGTTTGAGATCTCCGATCCCTAGTCTATCTCTACTCTTAATGTCCACCAAACACTCTTCTCCTCTCCATTACCAAACTAACTATTATATGTAATTATATATAGTTGTGATGATCTAAAATGTGATATACACGAGCCATACATAGTTATTTGTGTATATAGTCTTATAAATATACCCATGCATACTAACACTAGCTACATAGTACATGGTGGATTATATCGTGTATTAGTCATAAGAGGAACATGAAAGATATACATATTACTTGTATCACTCAAGAAACTGAGGCAAATGGATATAAGAAGAAGAAGAAGATTCAACTAAATCTATAGTCCAACTCACATTGAAGACTTGGTCCACGTACTCTAGTCATTGTCGTATTGATTTTAGTTTCAACTCTTTCAAGTAGACAATAAATGATTCAATATCCATTACATCATCCTTATTAATGGGGTTTTAGCTGATTCTTAGCTTAGTATTAGATAATTTTTGATTTAATTTAAAGGATAAATGGTGATTCTATGCTAAGAATCAGCTTTTAATTAAGAGCTAAAAATGTGGCTCTTAAGTCTTGACTTTTTAATTTTACTAACAATTTTTTTTTAAGAACAGAATTTAACAATCCATTAATAATGATGCTCTAACCTTTATATTATTAAACTGCTAACTATACAAGTTTAAGAATGACTCGTCCTTAAAATACCATTTACTATTTCCTTTGATTGTTCTAAAATATTACAACCACACATTCATGTTACCAAAATAGTCTTGGATCCCCGGCCCGTTTAATGTATTGCAAACGTAAGATATTTGAAACATGTACGGCCATGTCGGTCTGATCGCGACTTGATTCACTTTGGATGCATTCAATCGGGTATAAATTTTTCAATGAGGTTCTGGGACTAAGATACATCCCTTCAGTCTCGAGACCAGAACATGTTATATGGTCTCGTCTCAAGCGATACTCGAACCGGCGACCTCTAAGCTTTTGCCAGAAAGTTTTACCAATTGAGCTATTAGCACTTGGTAATCGGGTATAACTGTCGGGTGACTTGATGGTTTGGTCGTTCAAATACTGATGTTATCATTCTGAAACTGCTTAAGCAATCCCTTCAACAAGTTTTATTCCAAATCGTGAATGAGCATAAGGATAGTTTTATCTCCATTGATTAATAATAGTGTAGTTTACTGCCTTTTTAAGATCATTAACCCAAAATACATTAGTCTCAACATATTCCCATTGCAAACTCTTTCTAGAAATTTTACTCACGAAAGTTAATGACAGCTATGTTTAGTTTGGTGAAGATAATTATTCAATAATATTTTGTTGTCATTGCTACGAAATGTACAGAACCGTAAAAATCAAAATTAAGAGAGTAACACCAAAGGTAAAGGAAATGATACATTTATGGGGTGTTTAGACATTTATTGGTGATAAGGGAGAGATCCAAACGCAGAACTGCGGCACAACACATTAGTCTCCGCGAAGAGAAGAAAAAAGTGTAACACCCCAACCAATAATTTTTCCAGTGAACCCTTAGTACATGGGTCCACCTCTTTTAATGGGTCTCACATTCTTTCACTAGGTACATAAGTTCATCCATATCTGACGGCTGGTTTGCTACATCCGAGAGGTTTTAAGAACTTGTTTACCGACACTATAAATCACCACATGATATTTCCATGTGTTCTGGTCTCACTAATAGAGTTCCGACAATCACTTCCCGAAATGTCACCCATTCCTGAGCTAATCCAGCATAAGCACGGTTAACTATAGAGTTCTCACAAACCTCTCTTTCCCTCTCACCGACGTCAGCCTCACAGCGGTGGTCGTAGTTTTTTCTCTTTCTCCATGGCGAAATCAAAAAGTTGGAAGCCTCTTCGTGGGGCCAATCCTGGTTACTCTCGTTTTGCTCGTATCGCCACTCGCGCCGCTGGTGTTGTGGCTAGTAAATGCTCTCTGTGAAGAACTCAATCGTTGAGAGCAAATCGGCCGCTCCAGTGATGGTGGTGGAAGCTCTCGCTTCGCATGTGTTGCCACTGTGTTGCCACTGTTATCTCCCTCTAAAAATCTAGTCTCTGTTGCTGCCTCAATTTTCGTGTTAGATTAAGATCTGACCTCAGATCGTTCTCTCGCCATTGAAGGTCCATCCTCTGGTGCGAATGCAGGTGTTACAGCTTTGTTTTGTTTAGGCTAGTTTCTTAATTATTTTTTTATTTGTTGTATTTGAAAATTTGCTATAAAAAGATATAGCAATTTTAAAATTCAAAAATAGTAGTGTCAAAATTTATTGGAGTTATTATTCTAAAACGTAAAGAAATCTTAGATGTCAAAGATATAATGCACAACTTTTAGAGAGTTTCAGAAAAAAAGAATCTTAATATAACTTATGTTACTTAGATATTATAATTGATTTAGTTTTGGAAGACTTTTTTCTCTTAAAGCAAAAAAAATAAGTTTATTATAAATACAATTTAGAATATATAATTAATATATATGAATACGCCTATAAATTTGTAGATTGTGAAAATTAATAACATTTACTAAATTTAGAGATTTGTTTTTAATAAAATTAAAACTGTTCAAAAAACATAAAAGCTAAGGAACTTAAGTTTGGCCTATATATAGAAATGGGTTGAACTCTTCAAACTCCACAAAAATATTTCATTTTTCAAAACATTCTTAGATATATTTCTAAGACACTTCAAATTTTAGTAAAATGAATCAGGATTTGATGATAGAAAAAACACTAACAGACAGCGATCTTTCTAGTAATAGTCGTTTGCGTTTGCCAAAAAAAAAGGTTGAGAACATAATAAAAAGCACCGGAGTTCCAGTTCCTCGAAACGGTATTCAAGTAGAAATTGTGGACGGTAACAAATCATATTGGGTTAACTTGGGACAAGATGTAGTAGGTTATTTTATCGGAAATGGGTGGCAAAGTCTTAGAGATGCAAGGCAGCTTCAAAAGGGAAATATCATCAAACTATATTGGCAAAAAACGAAATTTATCTTTTCAATGTAAAAGAATATCTTACTAAGTAAAAATATTTATTTCTTTAATTCTTAAATTTAGCTTGCATTTATTAGTCATCTTCTTAATAAATATATTTATTAACTGTATAATTTTATAATATTTTGAATGGGTTTATGTGTTTCTTTTTATAAAAGGGACCATTTCAATTCGGTATATAACATAGATTTTTATTTTTTGGCAACAAAAACTTAATAGACACTACAATTTCTAGTCAAAACGAAATTTGTTCACAATAAGAAAATTAATTAATATGCGTTTCTACTCTATCTAGAGCACTTATCATCAAATGATATTTCTCTTTTTTCATGAACAACTCTAACCATTAAAGGATATGTTAATATGTACTATATACGATTGATTTAATCGGGAATTTCAAAAATTATTCGTAGTCGTTTGACAGTCGGCAAATAGCGACTCAAAGGCATAGTCGTAAAATAGTTGTCAATTAGCGACTAAAGGGCGACTACCTTCTGTATGTCAGTATTTAGTCGTTGAATAGTCGGTAATTTGCGACCATTTTGCAATTAAATGTTATAGTCGTTGTTTCTACGACTATTCAGCGACTACTTTTGTTTGTCGTGTTCTAGTCGGCACATAGTTGTTATTTAGCGACTATTTTACTACTCAATCGGCGGGTCGTATATATAACGACTATATGCCGACTAATTTGGCTGGTGTAAATTAGTCGTTCTGTAGTCGTTAGGCAGTCGTTTATAGTGCATTTAAACTTTTTTTTTCCGTTCGTGTTAGGTGTGTAACAACCTGCCCCGTGGACCCCACGCCATAACCCGGCAACAGCTGGCGCTGCAGTGCATGGACCCTAACCTCTCTCCTAGGCCAAGGAAGGCCTGTGGGCCAGGAGAGAGGTTAGGGTCGATGCGCTGCAGCGCAGCTGTTGCCAGGTTGTGGCGTGGGGTCCACGGGGCAGGTTGTTACTTCAATTGGTAACAGCTTGTCCCGTGGGAAGGTTGTTCAAGGGTGAGGTTTTGTGTTCGAGTAACGCCAAGCGCACCAATAACCTACCTGGTGGGCCAGAGAGCTGTGGGCCAGAGGGTTGCGCAGATTGGGCAAATTGTAGAGAGGTTAGGGACGATGCGCTGCATCGCTGTAAGGATGCCATGTGGCGGAGTGTGCCACATGGCGGAGGATCCCACAGGGCGGGTTGTTACAAGGTGTACCTAACTTAGGTGACTATGTCGTGTAGTCGTTATTTGTCGCTTTTTAGTCGTTCAAAAGTCTATATAAGCACCACTCGGCCATTGCTTCTCCACACTCATCTAAACAACAATCACTAAGAAAAAACACTTGAGAGAGAAAAAACGTTTGATAGAGAAAAAACGTATGGGAGGATATATATTTTTTTTTGGTAATGGCGGAAAATTACAACTATGGTGGTGATGGCATTAATTTTTGGGAGTGGATGTACAAGAGGTTTGATGAAGTGACAGGAAATTTTTCAGCAGAGTTTGAAGCTGGGATAGAGCAATTCATGACATATACAAATATTCAGCCTATTGTACAAAATAAGGGCGGAAAGTTTTATTGCCCTTGTAGTTCTTGCAAGAACGAAAATTTTCATCTCGGGTAGAAGAGTTGTGAGTCATATTTTTAGTAAAGGGTTTATGCCAGATTATTATGTTTGGTATAAGTATGTAGAAGATATCAATATGGATGAATGAGTAATTATAATGATAGGACATATATAAGTGGGAGTTATAAAAAAGTGGGTAATGTAGTAGAAGATCCATATGTGAATATGGTGAATGATGCATTTCATGATAACGTAAATTTCAATGATAACTATCATCCAGATGATAGTAATCATAATGTCAAAGAAGAACCTGTGCGTAACCATTTCAAGAAATTCTACGAAATGTTAGAAGGTGAAAGAAATCCATTATATGATGGTTGCTACTATCTAGTGACTACGTTGCGAATCTAAACAACAATCATTAAGAAAAAAACGCTTGAGAGAGAAAAAAACGTTTGAAAAGAAAAAACGTTTGGGAGGATATATATTTTTTTTGGTAATGGCGGGAAATTACAATTATGGTGGTAATGGCGGTAATTTCCAGGAGTGGATGTACAAGAGGTTTGATGAAGTGACGGTAAATTTTTTAGCAGAGTTTGAAGTGGGGGTAGAGCAATTCATGACATATGCAAATAGTCAACCTATCGTACAAAATAATGGCGGTAAGTTTTATTGCCCTCGTATTTCTTTCAAGAACGAAAAATTTATATCGGGTAGAAGAGTTGTGAGTCATATTTTGCCAGATTATTATGTTTGGTATAAGCATGGAGAAGATATCAATATGGATTTAGGAACGAGTAATTATAATGATAGAACATATATTGGTGGGAGTTATGAAAAAGTGGGTAATGTAGTAGAAGATCCATATGTGAATATGGTGAATGATGCATTTCGTGATAACGTAAATTTCAATATTAACTATCATCCGGATGATAGTTATCAGAATGTCGAAGAAGAACCTGTGCGTAACCATTCCAAGAAATTTACGACTTGTTAGCATGTGCCAAAAATCCATTATATGATGGTTGCTACTATCTAGCGACTGTTGTAAATAATGGCGACTATTTTACGACTATAGTGTTTAGCGACTGCCAATTAGCGACTACACATTGTAGTCGGTATATAATCGTACTTCCTCAAATAGCGATTATGGAGTGACAACTCGCTGTACAAAAATTGTTGTCCAGAAAAAGTCACCAACAACTCGCTGTACAGAAATTGTTGTCCAGAAAACTGTCCAGAAACTGGTGTCGACCGGTACAGACACCAGGTTGGTGTCGAGCAACATTGACTCCGCAGAACCCAAGAAATCGCCTCTCAACTCTCCAGAGAACTAATTCACCACCTCCAAATCTCCAGCCATGAATGCTAACACCCAATCATCCAAACATATAGTAACCAAAACACACAAACAAGCTACACAAAACAATTTCCAGCCATCCAAATCAATCAAATACACATTGGAAGGGTTTAACATGTTCTGATCAACCATAGACACACACTCACCTTTTGCAATGGATGAACAATGAAGAAAAATACCCAATCAAAGACGGTACATAGCACTCCTAACACTACTGCTACAAGATCTCCCTTCCCTTGGCCTCAACTCTCCAGAACAACCCAAAATCTCTCCAAAAACCAACAAAAACTCAAGGAACTTTGAAACCTTTTCTTTCATTCTCTGGAAGTCAGTAAGCGGCTAAACAAACACTGATGTCGAGTTTTTCCTTTAAAACCTCGATCCCTAGGTTAACCCAAACCAGCCAAATTAATTCAACAATTAAATTGAACCGGTCTGAACCAAAAAAATGTTGGTGTCGATCGACACCCTTCCTTGGTGTCGATCGACACCCAATTTCTGAACACGGGTGTTACATCAATAAGCAATTTTTCAACCATTTCAATGAATTTTGCTTATGAAACTACAAGTAAAAATAACAATTTTGTAAAATCATAAAGGTCAATTTACCCCCATGTGGACTCTATAGCTCCATGCATGCTTTGATTGTATATCTTTGGAAACATTCAAAACCAAAAAAACTTCAAAATCTACAATCATTCAACGTCAGGTGGATTTGTTTTATTTTTGCTAGTTTCTTAATTATTTTTTTGTTTGTTGTATTTGCAAATTTCCTATAAAAAGATATAGCAATTTTAAAATTCAAAAAGAGTAGTGTCAAAAGTTATTGGAGTTATTATTGTAAAACGTAAAGAAATGTTAGATGTCAACGATATATTGCACAACTTTTAGAGAGTTTCAGAAAAAGAGAATCTTAATATAACTTATGTTACTTAGATATTATAATTGATTTAGTTTTGTCAAACTTTTTCTCTTAAAGCAAAACAAAATAAGTTTATTATAAATACAATTTAGCATATATAACTAGTATATATGAATACAACTTTAAAGTTGTAGATTGTGAAAATTAATAACATTTACTAAATTTAGAGATTTTTTTAAAATAAAATTAAAACTGTTCAAACAAAACTTAAAAGCTAAGCAACTTGATTTTGGCCTATATATATAAATGGGATGAACTCTTCAAAATTTACAAAAATATTTCATTTTTCAAAACATCTTAGATATACTTCTAAGACACTTAACAGTTTAGTAAAATGAATCAGGATTTGAAGATATAAAAAACACTAACAGACAACGATCTTTGTAGTAATAATCGTTTGCGTTTGCCAAAAAAAATGTTGAGAACATAACAAAAAGCACGGGAGTTCCAATTCATTGAAACGGTATTCAAGTAGAAATTGTGGACGGTAACAAATCATATTGGGTTAACATGGGACAAGATGCAAGAGGTTATTTTATCGGAAATGGGTGGGCCAGTCTTAGAGATGCATGGCAGCTTCAAAAGGGAAATATTATTAAGCTAAACTGGCAAAATACCAAATTTATTTTTTCTATGTAAAAGAATATCTTACTAAGTGAAAATATTTATTTCTTTAATTCTTAATTTTATCTTCCATTTATTAGTCAACTTCTTAATAAATCTATTTAGTAACTGTGTTTTTGTATAATATTTTGAATGGGTTTATGTGTTTCTTTTTATGAAAGGGACCATTTCTATTTGATATATAACTAAATAATATTTTAGTAGATTTTTATTTTTTGGTCAAAGAAAACTTAATAGACACTACAATTTCTAGTCAAAATTTATTTTATTCACAATAAGAAATTAATTAATATGCGTTTCAACTCTGTCTCAAGCACTTATTATCAAAGGATATTTCTTTTTTTCCATGAAAAATCTAACCATCAAAGGATATGTTAATAGTATGTACTATACTAGATTTTGACCCGCGTTACACTGCGGGTTCAATGTTTTTTTTGTAAAATTTTTCATATGTATATGTATATGTAGAGACATATTTAGTTTACGTATTTTAATTTTGCGGTTTTTTATTCAATAATATAGTATGAAATAATTATAAACTTGTTTGAGATTAAAAAATAATATTTCACTTAACTAAAGTATATTTGATCTGTTTAGCATATTTTTGAACCTAGTTATCGAGTTGAATTATACTTAAAAGTTTTGTTTTCAGCTGGAGCGTGTTTATTATAGTATTTTCTGTTGTACTGTTACTTTTAGAATCATTTAATCTAGAGTAGTGTTTTTTTTAAAAAAAAACATTAAACATTTTCAGTAACATCAGTTAATACCCGATTTTATCTTGTAAAATTTTTTGGACATCGTAAAATTATATTTGGTTTTGTGTCAGACCCAAATATAATATAAAAGTTAAGTCCAGGCCCAAAACTTTGTTCTGTCGTTTTTCCACAGACAAGTTATCGTTAAAAAAAACAAAAGGGAAAAAACCTACGAAAAGACAAAAAATCCTTGTTGCCTTCTATCTCCAAAATCACATCTAACAGTTCGAATCAGTTTTAGATTATTTTCTTGAATCTTTACATGGAATCAACATGAATTGCGGGCTCCGTATCTGTTTCAATTGTTTCTGAGTAAGTGTAATTATTTCGTTCAGTGTCTATTTTTCTGGAAATGTAACTGAAAATTGTTGTTTCGTTTTTACTCATTTGTAATCGGACTGTGCTTAAATTCTTCAACCGTAATTTGTTGTCTTTGCCGATTCATATTGCATCCGTATTTGGGTTATTCATATAACAACATTTGTTGTTTGCTTCTGAATCTTTCCCTCTTTGTCTAGAATGATTATTTTCAAGCCTTTCTTCGATGTAACCCTAGAGAATGCAACATAAAGCTGGCCATGAGAGAAAACATGTTTAGGCAAGTTGAGACCTACGCGTTCTAGAGATTGTCCCTGACTCTTGTTGATGGTCATAGCAAATGCAAGCGACTGCCTTCTACGCATCTTGAATGGCAGCTTTGTATCAGAAGGTGTTAGGTTTATGTTGGGAATTAAAACAATCTCACCACTTCTGCCGCCTGTTATTACTCTAGCTTGCACAACATGATTAGCCAGCTGAGTAATCTGTAGCCTCGTCCCGTTGCATAGCCCACCTTTAGGGTCAATGTTCCTTAGCAACATCACTGGTGCTCCAATTTTCAAACGCAAGGCGTGGTGTGGCATTCCGGATAGCTTGATAGAATTTAAAAAATCAGGAGTGATAACGGGATTCTTTACCGCGTCTGAATATGCTATCTGCACTTAGATATATCCTTTCTTCACCTTCAACAAAAAAAAAATATAGTTTTTAGTAAAGTATTGTTCACTCGAACTCTTGTAATAGACGTAAGTAAAACTGTAAGCAAATTGTAATAGTAGACTTACTGTCCAAATGCTCCAGCATGTACTCGTTAATTGTGTTCATATCCTCATTCTTTGGTGCTAAAATAGCTCTCTGTTGGAAAAACTTTGATTCTTTTATTTTGTGCAGCTTAGTTGGATCTCCATAAACTTCTCTAGTAATAGCTTCAATAGGATTATCTGCATTTGTTATCAACAAATCTTCTGGGATATCGATAAGTTCCTCACCATCATTTGGCTCATTAATCCTCCATCACCAACTGCTAATAACCAATCTAAAAACTGTTGGATATGTGTAGCTTCATCTTCACTTAAGTTGCCAGATAGGAGGCACATATTTTTGGTCAATCTTAGCCCTTTGCAATGATCCCAAAGGTAAGAGGCATTTAGTGCTGACATGACAATCTCTGCCATTCCTGCTCCAATTATAACTGGTAGAACCTGCCTGAAATCACCACCAAACACCACAACCTTACCACCAAACACCTTGTTGTTTGTGTTTTTGATAATGTCTGAGAAGCTCTTATCTAAAGCTTTGAAACAGAACTTGCTCATCATTGGGGCTTCGTCCCAGACAATCAGAGAGGCTTCTCTTATCAGATTTGCTAAATCTGATTTAGGTTTGATTTTGCATAGAGCAAATTCGTCAGGATTCAATGGAATTGAAAACCGAGAGTGTGATGTCCTTCCTCCTTCTAACAACAAAGATGTTATACCACTGGACGCGACATTTAAAACTATCTGTCCTCTAGACCTAATAGCAGCTACAAGAGTTTTCCATAAAAACGTTTTCCCTGTTCCTCCAAATCCATAAACAAAGAAAACACCACCTAAATCCTTGAAAACAGCACTTGTGATTTTGTCGTATATACCTCTCTGCTCAGTAGTAAGCTTTGCAACCCATTTAGTATGTTTCTCTTGCAACTCGTCCCTATTATATCTCATCTCGTCAACAATTAATCTGTTGGAATTGTCAATAACTTCTCTTGATGGCTGTGGGAAATTATCAATCCCCTGGAGAGTTCCACCATTAAACAATATAATATTTTCTATTTCCTGGAGAGTGTGATTCTGGATGTCAGCCTCTGTTAGTGTAAGATCTGCATATTACATTTAAAACGCCATTATTGATATGAAATAGTTAATTGCTAAGCTAATTTTAGGTTTATACTAAATAGACATTGAAAGAGGGTATAATATTCTTATTACCTGGATTATTGAAGTCTTCTTGCTTTTTTTCTCAATATCCTGGCTTAACAGTTGCCACGTCTCTGCCCATACTTGCTTCGGTCTAGATAGTGAATCAGATAAAATCATCATAGCAAAAAAAATTCCGCAGATAGTCTCCAAAACAAAACTGAGCTGCTTCGACCAGACTGTCTATAAACACTTGATCATCATCTAGAAATCCACGTGCAAAACATGCTTCTTTGTAAGTTTCGTATAGAACACCATTATATGTTTTTATATCGTCAAATGTCGTTGGACCTCTGACAATATTAAGCAGCACATCTTCCATTTTCCTTGGAACGTAGTTGATACGACCAATTGAAAAACCTCTTGATCTCTTACAGAACTTGTTATTGTTTCCATCCCAAGTAAAATATGCTGGTATCTCATCATACAGTAGATCTCTTGCACGTTTCCCTTTCTTCCCAACTGCATTATTCCTATTCAACGTTAGCCAAGCCATAAACATAGAATCTTGGTTGGAGATACGTTCGAGGACATCGTCAATATGTGCTTCTGAATCAAAATACGTAGGTTGCTTCCCTTCGAGATGAAAAGATAATCTCTGAACTGGTGTAGACCTATGCTGCAAAGGAAACTTAAAAATCCTCCAAATTGCCTCTGATGCTGATACATATCTAAAAATTTGCCAAAAAAAATTCAACTATTCACATTAGAGTCCGCACACAAGCTTAAAGATTTTATGACTATAGTTTAAGATAATTACATGCAATCGAACCAGTCTTTAATTTCGTTCTTGTTTTTCTCAGTTGGATTTGATTCCTGCCCTGTAGTTGCACTTGAATCAGTTGTGGCCTGATTAGCGGGTTCAACTATAAATGTGACACGATCTGGTTCTTTGTTTATATACTTAAATAAGTATTTTATACTCCCATTCTGATTGCACCATTCAACGTTGATATGAGCCTGATATCGGAGTGAAAGCTTCATGTTATATGGAACCACATACCTGTTGTCACATTTAAAGCCACCCTTCTCAACATAATCATCTGTTTCCCTTCTTCTATAGATAGGGTAACCGTCACTTCCAACCTTAGTTATCTCTTGGAATTTTTTAGGATAATGCTTCGAGTAGGATCCATCAACCATACACGGAAAATTAGGATTTGCTGCACTACATGGACTGTGTATTATAGAGTTTTTGATAACTTCATATAGCTCTGGTTCCTTTTCTTTGTCTGGAATCTCAGCAGAAATCATCTTGTCGATGTCGTCTGCTGTTGGGAGCTTACTCTTAGCATCCATGAAGAGCAAAGTGTGAGCATGTGGTAATCCTCTTTTCTGAAATTCAACGGTATACATAGCTGCAATACATTTATGGAAAAACAACCAAAAAATTAGACTTATTAGTTGAAATATTAGACGCTCACATTTACATAAAAGAGATCACGTACATGCTACTGTCTCCCCAAGCTTTTTCCTTTCTGTCAGGTCTCTCATTAGAGAGTCCAACTTTATCTTGAATATCCTAGCAACAATATATGGTCTGTCCTCAGTTGTTAACCCTCGGGCTTGGCAATATCTCATTATCTCTGGCCATTTAGGGTTACATAGAATGTGATAAATAGGTCTGGGAACCATATACCGAGGACCACCCGTGAAAGAAGAAGGAATTAGTAGTTGGTTACCTTCTTCACCCAATGAGGTTGTTCCTGATCCAGCTGCCTTTTCGATGGACTCAAAGTTCTCTCATCGAAGCTTTGACTGGTTAAATTTGATGTACGATAGCCGGTTTGATTCTATTATGGTGTAAGCATCACACAAAAACTGCTGAAACAACCTCTTTGAACGCAAAAGTGTATGACACTCTTTTTCCCTCTCTTGTAACCGGAATGCAAACCACTGTCTCATGCTAATGCATTTTTTCTTCTTCTTCTTTGTCTTTGCTGGAATATTGCATTTTTCTATTCCAGGTCTATAGCCATCTTCACCATAGCAGAAAATTAGAGGATATTGTAGTGCTAAGTAAGATATATGAATTTGGCTTATCCTCTGTAAATGACCAGTACTCTTTTCTTGGATAACTATGTCACGATCAGGCACTTGTTTGATAAAATCTCCTGGAATCAAAGCAGCTACTTCTGATGAAGTAGGCATACTATATGTCCTTCCATCTACACCCTTGCGATCTGCGACAATACGCATGTGGAAAGGTTCATCATTGTTAGATTCAAACCTCTCTCTCGCGGACCTGAACGTTTGGACATAAGGATTATGGTCGTTAAGCATTTTTATCAGTGCTTCAGTGACTTCCTTTTTTAGCTGTTTTCTTGCTGAAGTTGGTGCATTATTTTTTCCCTTGCTACAAAAAGTTTATACAATTAGCAGAGTAGTTAGTGAGATTACATGAGAATATGTTGTGTAGTTAAATATTTAAATGGTATAGTAGCTTTATTACCTGATGACCGTAGCTCGGTTATCTACTTCGTTCTGAGTGTCCACAATATATAGTTGAGAATATTTAGCATAATCTCCCGCTTCATGCTTTAAACTACCAATAAGGTGATAGTTTCCTCCTTGCAAGCGGAATGTTGTAGGTCCTTTGCCTTTTGCTACAGATTTATATACCTTCCCACCTAGTGATGTCATTGCAAAAATCATATTAAAGATTCTTAAATTATCTCTAAAATGTTTGCTGAGAGCATCATCACCACTTAGAAGCTTCTTTATTAGCTCCGGAGACTCTTTAAGAAAGGGCAATTTAACTTGTCCTTGTCCACAACATAATGTGAATGTTGGCTCCTCCTGGTTGCATCTCTTGCGAATACGCTCATCATACCACATCAAAGCACCACAATGTTTACATTTGTATGTAGCATCTCCATGATCAAGATAAGCTGTGGAATCAAGTTAAAATTAGTATTTAATATATCTAGATGGGTTATATATAGTATAACCTAACACGTGTTTGTCATAATGATACAAAATTGTAAACATGTTTGGTTTGAGTTGCTTGAAGACGTGGTTGCATTTTTATTCAGTCTTGGTCTGCCTCTTTTTTTTTTAAGTGGAGCAGTTTCATTGCCGGCAGCTTTGTGTGTCGTTTTGTCTGCTATTTTACCAAGTAAGGCCATGAATCTGACATTGTCTTGTGCTGTTAAACATTCTTGTGTTATAACCTTCTCTTGGACATTATCAGAACCTCTGATTGCAATTTCAGGTTGAACTGTAATGTTAACTTCAGCCGTTTCATCTTCAGTTTCATATTCTGATTGACTGAGATAGTAATCTTGTTCGACATCTGATTCACTTTCATTGAATATATCGTTTTCAATATCTTGGTAAATTTCCTCAGATTCTGTGCTACTGTCATTGAGGTCATCTCTTAAGCCTGGACCTATTTATTCAATACGTTTTACAAAGTTAGCATGATTGTTAAGACATTTGTACTTAATTTGTATTAAAATTGAAGTGCATGAAAAAGTAAAATCTTACCTTGGCAATCAGTAGAGACAGATGCAGTTTCAAAAGCTTGAGACAGATTTTTCCTAGGCAACTTGTTACCTTTGCTGAGGTTTACACGTGTATTGACATTGGTAAGGCAAGATCTCCCCAAACCTCTGCGATTTGCTGTAGATTGAATGACCATGTGTGTATGTTATATATGGAATGGGTTGAAAGTGAGTTTTAATACCACTCAGCAAATTAGTCAAACTCAACCTCACTTTCATTCACTACAGGTGAGTTGTGTTTGGCAGACAGTGTAGCTATGGTATCAACGGGAGTAGCATGGTACCCTATATTGGTTATGTTTTGAAGCACAGGGGTAACAAAATTGTTGGCATTTAAGCTAACATGATGGTCGAATGAAGACGTGGATAAGTTTGAGCCTGAAACTGGGAAGTAAAAGATTTATTTCAGTTTGAAATAAGCGCTTCATATACTAATCAATACTAAAATGAGAACAGGAAAAAGTCTGGTGAAATTGTAAAAAACAATAACCTAGTGTGATGTGTGTTGCAGGAGATGGATGGTGAATAGAGGATTGTGTGACATCCAGCCGATTGTTGCTCCCACTCAGGTTGGTAATATCGCGAAGGACTTTATTGAAAGCATTTTAAAGTGTGACATTCCCGGTAGGTGTAGCCAATGTAGATGTTGTTGGTTGAGTATGATTAGTTGGAGGTTGTGTAAGTCTCATTCTTTTAGCAGATTTGTGCTGAGACTCATCACTTGGTTTTTTGTTTTTCTTATTTTCCTTCATCGTTGAGCTGGTCAGAAAGTTGCTCTCTAGAACATTTTAGGAATAGCAATTTGTTTGAGATGTGTTATTTTAGCAGCAGGTCGTAATGACTATAGATTTGCAGTAGTTAATTTCTCCTTGATTTTAGATAGCAGAGACCATATTCTTCTCTGTATTCTTTAAAATATCCATATAATTATATAACAAAGTGCTGGTTTTAAAAGATTCTCAGGCAAAATAAAAGAAAATAATATATCTTATATAAATGCTAACGGGATTTTGCTTTCAATTATTATGCAGGACAGTTGTTATGTGGTGTTTGTGTCTAGCAGCATACGATTGCTAGTGTTTGAAGGTATTGTCTGTTTGGCAAAGTTAATATGGATTCTGTTTGAAAAATTACAGGCTTACTACTTTGTGCCTTTTAAAATCATGAAATCCATAAGTTCTGCATTTTTTAGAATATGAGAAAAGAAGCAGAAAAACACGTACCGAGAGTGAGATGATTCAAAATTAGTGTTGCATATGTAATTTAGTAATTCAGATTATGTAAGATGAAAAATGTTGTGTATTAGTTCTCGAGAGTAGTATAAATTAGTTCCGGATGTATTTGATATTTTCCTCTTTAAATTTCAGATTTGAAGAAGAAGGGTTACAATGAAGATATAGGCTATAGACATCGAATAAAAAGGTAAAAATCTTGGTTTCCTTTAATGTTTAAATATATTTTTTTGGGTGATTAAACATTTAGACACATTAAACACTTTGAAATAGAAGAAGTGTTTAGAAGCTTAATACATCTCTAGTAATATATTATTGAAGTCACAGAAAATAAGAATATGGAAACTTTATTAAGAAACTTGAACATAAAATAGGAGTGTAGCTAAACTACACTTATTCAAACAAAGGAATTGAAAATGAGTTTGAAAGTAAAAAACAGATTTAAATAACCAAGGAAGGCTTTATTTGAAGCATACAATAGTGACTGCTGGACCCCTACTTCTTCTCAATCTTGACCTTCACTCCAACCATAGCTCTTGGACCAGCATTGTCTGCTTTGTCAATAGTGGTTCCGATTGTTTCGCCCACATTTTTACCACGATCCGCTTTTGTTTCAATCACACCTTCAGTCTTTGATTCAACACTGCCCTTTTTCAGTTCTGCTTCATTTTTAAAATCAGGATTTACCTTTTCCAAGTCTATTGGTTCAATACACAACTTCTTAGAAGTAGATGCTTGGTCCACAGAACCATAAACACGCTTAGAAGAAGGAGTCATAGAATCTGGTGTTCCTTGAGTATTTTCCAACATGAGAATGCCCTGAGATTTTCATCCCTATATTAGTAAAAGAGAAGTACAAAAATGAAATGGGTCGGGTCAAAATTAAAATCTATCCCAAAATACCCGAAATTGATGTAATGGATACTTTCAAATTTTCAATTGGGTTAAAAAAATCGGATATGGATATAACTAACTATATTAAGTATTTACTTACGAACATGGTATATTAAGTTTTAAATGCAGGTTAGCGGTTTATGCGACGGAAAAATTGTCCACTATTTTAGAAAATCACATTAACGATATATGCATATATTATAGTAATCTATAATAATGGCAAATATAATAATAATAGTGGTGATTAACATATGCCCATTTTTAGGAAATTATGTTGAATATTACCATAACAAGATATCAATCTCCACAAAATATTCTAATCAGTAAACTATTCTGCAATCTTTGTGATTATATTCTAACTATGAAATCTTAATGGTTACGATTTAATTATCTATCTTAAAATATGCAAATATGAATTTTTAAAATATGTTAATTTCCCTTAAACAAAATTCTTTACACAAATATACAGAAATCTTCAACACATATGCATCTTCGTGGTGAAAAAAGTTTCCGGATCTAAATTGGGGTTATATTATGAAGTTTCTTTGGTTTTAGCATAATATAATTAGAAGAAATGGTTTAAAAGACTTAAACATCAGAGTATATTCAATCGTTAAGAAAGCAAGGGAGAAATCAAAGATTAATAAGAAACGTGGAAATTGTTGATTAAGTTTCTGCATTTATACTACATTGTCGAAGAAAAAGCATCTTAAAAAATTACAAATAGCCCCCAATATGCTACAAGAAATTATAAACGGGCCTAACATATATAGCCCCATGTAGTTTTTTTTTTTTTTTAACCAAAAGTCCCATGTAGTTTTAGATATAATTAAACGCCAACCAGAATTAAATTAGAAAAAAAGATGGCTGGCTACACCAACTATAGAGGAATGCATGGTCACACATGCCAAGTATCATATTGTATACTCAACTACACGAACTAGATGTATTGCATGGCTGCATGCATCAACTATACAACGTCATGTAGTCAACACCATAGACATAAAATTCTGTTACACCGGTCAACTGACTCTGGCGTTGACCGGTGTTGACTCCGGCGTTGACCGTTTCTGACCAAAAAAAAAATTCCAAACTTTTTTTTATATAATTTTATTTTTATTGTTATAAAAACTAAAAACTGTAATTAATTATGAATTTTTAATTTTTAATTATACAAAACTACAAACAATTTCAAGATATTATATTATTAAAAATATAATCTTAGGAAGAAAATGACAACGATAATTTTGTATTTAATTCAAGATATTAAAATCTAAATTAAAACTAGAAAAATTCAAGATAGTAGAATAATTCAAGATACTAAAATCTAAATTAAAACTAGAAAAATTATGTGAATTAGTAAGGGAATTACTTATTTTTATATTGTTAATAAAAATATTAACTTATTATTTGATTTATTTAAATAAAAAATAATCATAGCAATTTTCTTCCTAAGATTATATACTTTTCATTATACAAAACCCTAAAAAAATATTGATTTTGTTTTTATATATTCAATATCTAAACACTAGTTTTGTTTAAATCTTTAATGTATTCATTCTTATTATAATTAGTTAATTTTAAATTTAGAGCTAAACTAATAGTAAAATAACTCAAGATATTAGAATCTAAATTAAAACTGGAAAATCTTATGAATTAGTAAGGAATTGCTTATTTTTACATTGTCAATCAAAACCATTAACTTATTATGTGATTTACTTAAATACAAAAATTATTGTTACAATTTTTTCCTAAGATTATATTTTTTAAAGTATACAAAACCATAACAATTCATTATAAAATAATTACAGTTTTTAGTTTTTTCAACAATAAAAATAAAATTATATAAAAAAATTTGGAATTTTTTTTGGGTCAAAAACGGTCAACACCGGTCAACGCCAAAGTCAGTTGACCGGTGTACCAGAATTTTATGTATATGGTGTTGACTACATGACGTTGTATAGTTGATGCATGTGGCGATGCAATACATCTACTTCGTGTAGTTGAGTATACAATATGATACTTGGCATGTGTGACCATGCATTACTCTATAGTTGGTGTAGTCAGCCATCTTTTTTCCATTAAATTACTACATTTATTCTCATATTATAATATATTAAGCTAGAATTTTTAAAAAAAAATCATATGAAATCTCTATATTAGTAGAAAAGAATATAGCGCTAGGAACCCTTACAAACCCTTACAATTCTTTTAGAGGAACATCAAAAATATTGTAAATTTTTCAAACTCATATGTTTTTATGTGATATAGGTATATAAATTTTTTTTTCATATATTTTAGTTGATTACAACTATCAAAATCAATTATGAATTTGATTACACGGGTTTTTGCGGGTTGATTTGTCACAACATACATTGTGAGTATGTAATTTTCCAAATGTAATATTGTATCTATATTATTATTTTTTATACTACTAAAATGATCAAATTGAATTACATATCGTTTTAGGCTGTTAAATTTTATATTATTTTATATTAAATCAAAACTCATTATATTACCATTTTCACTTGCTTTTTTCCTTCTACTATTTTATCTAACCTCATTGCACAATCTTATTATAATTCATCGTAGTCGAATGCAAAAATATAAATTTAATATATTACAATCTATTATTAATGGCATATATTATAATATTCCACCGCGCTGTAGCGCGGATCCGTTTCTAGTAATTAGTATAAATAGAATGTATAACTAAACATTGGTTTTTATAATAAATTAACATTGAAGATAGAGTTGTTGTAGTGAATAGTTATATGAATATAACCTTGTCTGCAGATTCAATGGAAGTTTCTCTGAACATTTCTGTAGAATACTCCAATAACTCTTCTGGTAGTACACCATGCTTCAACAGAGCCTTAGAAACCCTGTAGATTTCTTTCCCATCCCATATATTTTCCCTCTCGATACACACCAGAAACAGAAAAGTTTTCCCAATAAGATTGTTTAGGGGATCTGGCAAATTGTTTGGATCCTCAATCTGAACATTAGAAAGAACAAAGATTGATTAGTAACACATTGACAATTGTACCACTTATCTATGACTTTAAGCGTATTATCTCTGGTAGTAATTAACCTCATCAAGAGAGCCGTCAAGAACAGATGGAGCAGACTGCCCTATTATCTCCGTGCAAATAGAGTCAAACAGTAACAATTTCATCTCCCCAGTGGTGTCCATGACATTAGCGTAAAGCATAAACATGTAGAAAAAATGTCTATAAAATTTTGTTCTACAATAAAATTTACCTAAAAATCTAGTATGATATGTTAATAATAGCAAACATAGAGACAAATATACCGTGCTACGATATTTGTAACAACACTCTTGCAGGTATCACACCAGAACCTTGGTTTGACGCCTTTGTTATTAACTCCATGTACACCAGAATGGATGTGGTTAACTTTCTTATTGCATGACCTACAACTTATGTAGTACCATGTCCAGTCTGTATCAATTCCATAGATTGTACATAGTAGTCTAGCCCTAATAAACCTGTGAATGAATGAAGTTATCAAATATATACGAACTATTGCAAAAAGAGTAAAAGTTAATATTATTTTACCTCTAGGGAATTCTTTATTTCCTCAATAGTACTCCTGGGGACATCTTGGTAATCCTCATTGTTTACCACAACCAACTCCATTCTTGACGCCTTTCTCGGGATACCAATACCAAACCATCCGTAGGTAGCCTAATTGTTGTTAAGTTAGTATGGTTAAATTTTTGCGGTTAAACATTGTAAATTGCAGAGTTATAAGGGGATGATAAATATAGTAGATAAGTTTAGAAAGTATACGATTCTCTGAATGAGTCAACTTCAGGGAAGGGAGAGTTGACAAACACTTGTGAAGTATCATAGGAATTTGTTACACTCCTTACACCTGAAGTATTCATTGGTTATGTAAACGTTATAGCATACAGAGTAGTCGATCTTGTGAGTAGTATTTAGCTTAAACATCAAGTTACCCTTGTAAGCTTTAATTTTCACAAATCTGAGGATGACAATGACATTGCTTCCATCAGAATTTTCGCAAGCTCTATGTACCTGCTCAGCCAAGGTTCCCCACAAAGTACACGCCATCCTTTCATCACTGTTATCATCAATAATAATGCAAACTTTAATGATAACAAAGTCGGAGCATAATAATATATTGTTAGAATATAAAGAGTATGTAAATCTAAAAATAATGCTCACTTTTCGTCTCTTATTTCGAAATCGATTTTGCAAGTTGGTTTGTTGTTAGCCTCGAGGTTCTCAAGTTCTCCAATAGTTATTATCTGGCCAATTACATCTGCATCATAAAAGAGGTACACTTGCGGGTTAAATAGATTTGTTATTACATCGTTTGTTGATGCTTAACTAAGAGACTATATAAATGCAGTGACATATAAAGAGAAACTTACCAACCAACATATGTGAATTGAGTTCTCCACTTTGTATCTTCTGAAACTTTGCCAACGACAGAAAGGAAGAATCAGATTTGGGGTCACAATGCATGACTACAGTCCCAGGGATGAAAGCCATCTTATAGAGATGGCTGGTTGGTCTGAATTGGCCGGTGGCATAGCTAAGACCGAAGTTTTCAATGAAAACCCAGTCATCAACATGCAGCCTGTTCACATAAAGGTTCACCAAATCCTTCCTCACGCTAGCGTGTATCTTCTTACCTTATAAATGCATTAAGTATTATTAAAATGACAGAGACGACAGTATAACATTGAAGCATGATTTTTTTTTAATTAGCAACTTCCTTACCAATTCATTGAGTACCATCTCTAATGTTTCCCCTGTGTTTTGGGTGTAGTGACGCCATGAATGTAGCATCTTAACCTGAACTCGCCATGCCGTTTTGTATGGCCTAACATCCTTGAGGAAAGCAAATGACGCTGCCATTTCAATGAGCCGTGGTATGTTTGATTGTGAGGGTGATGTGGTTTTCTATTCATAGCGTCATATATATAGTAGAGCATAGAGTATGTTTGGTTGTTAAGATCGTATTTGAAAGATGAATATAGGATTTTTATGAAAAGCGAAATCTGTGGAATATACGAATCAAAGTTGATTTGATTCTATTGTTTTGATATAATAAGTTTCTATAAGAAAATAAAATTAGTTCAATCCGATAGTAATCTAGCTATATTCTCGGTGATATTTAATTGTGTTTGACATTTTGTGGATTTAAAATTGATTCTCCTAAATCATAGCTACACGGTTTTGTAAATCATTGGTGAGCTTTCCATAAAGTGTGATTCCATAATAAATAGAGATTAATCGTGAATGTTTATTTGTAGTTTCATATATGAATGGGCAATTGGCTTTGATTTTCCTAATGTATCGGTCCCATAATTAATTATATATGTCATCACAAAGAGATGGGCCGATTTTGTTGAAACCAAAGATGATGGCTGTTGTTTTTTACAAACGTTTTCAGTTTAAATGAATTAATTGGCAGTGGCATTGGTTGTAAATCAGTGTGAAACCCAGGATTTATTTCAAAACCTTCTGCAAAAATGTTAATATAGATACTACTTTATACGATTAATTTAACCTATAAAGTTTTGATCTAAGAAAATTAATAATATGCTAACTAGGAGTTTATGTTTCTTAAATATTATAATGTATTTAATTTGGGAAGGTTTTTTATTAAGAAAATTAAAAGACCAAGAAGTTATTATAAATATCTTTATTTTTTTGAGATATCACTTATAAAAAATGCCCATTTGTTTTTCTTTATTCAATTCTGCCTTCCTTTAATTTTAATGAAAACTTTATCTTTATTTCCCAAATCCCAATTACTTAAATTAATTAAAAACATAATTTTTAAATTCTTTAATTTTTAGCTAATACATTTTAAATGATTTAATTTGGGTAACTTATTTGATTTGGGTAATTGATTTAATATTGTCCCAAATCCAATAAAACTGTCCCAAAGGGACAGGTGTAGTTATAATTTTCTACAACTAAAAATTAGTTTTTCCACTACAAGAAAGCATGCGAAGTTAGCGATGAATTTATTCCGTCGCAACAAACAAAAAGAAGTAATAAGTTTTAGTTATAATACCTTTTTTACTATAAGGAAAAGTTTATTACTCTCACTATAGTCATTTCCATGTTCAAAACTCATCAAATACCAATTTTGTTATTTCTTAGATCAATCTAAATCTTCTTGATCATTGATCCATTTTATACAGAGATATGTTGGAAGAATAAATTAAAAGCATTAAATTTTAAGTATTCACAGAGTTTAAAGATGCAGAAGACTGAAATACATCTTATGAATCCTTAACCCCTTAAAACCTAACATCCTAAACCTTAAAACCCGAAACCCTATAACCTTAAACCCTTTACCCTAAAGCCTTTACCCTAAAGCCTTATACATCGCAGTTCCCACGCAAATGCCTTCCAAATGTTATTGCGACAGATGTGAGAGGGACTTGCTACTAATCGTAGCCTTTCTATTGCAAAATGAGAAGATCTAGTTTTTTAAAATCCAACAAAAAGGAGTACTAAGTTTTAGTTAAATTACCTTTTTACTATAAGGAAATGTTCTTTACTCACAGTATTGTCTCAATAAAACAACCAACAATAATATTAAGAAACTCAAAAAAATTGAATTCAATTAAATTTTACAAGTATTTTGTTAAAATTTATTATCTCCATTTGCAACTGATTTGCAATGGCACTTGTAAAAACATCGCATATCTCTCACAAGTATTGCTAGGAATACAGTCCTGCAAATCCGTTTCAAATTTGTTGTAGATTTACGAGGAGGATTGGTTTCCCTCACAATTTTACGAGGGATTCGCTAGCAATGTTCTTGTAAACGAGTCGCAACTATCCTCGCAGAAAAAAAATGTTGGTGTCAAGCGACACCCACCACTGGTGTCGATCAACACCGACAGTCTGCAGACACTCCAGTTTTGTTTTCTCACTGGATCTCCACTCCTAATCACTCCCAAACCACGAGCGAGTCTCCAAGCGGTTTCACAGGGTTCATACAACATGAAAACAACCAATCAAGCAAAGAAATCAATCAAACAATCATCAAAACACTCAAAACACTGATCAAACTGCTTAGATAAGCCTTGGTCATGCACTCACCATTTAAATGAATAAAAAGGAACGAAAACAAGGGAGAACAAGGAAGGATCTGACTCTTCTAACACCAACAACCACGGATATTGCCTCCTCTAGTCTACTCAAGCAAGAACAAGCCTCCTAATCTCACTAGAACTCTCCAAAACTCACTCGAATCACCCTCACACTTCACAGTTCTTTTTCTCAACTTCTAAAAGCGGCTGTATGAGAACAAAGTCGACCATTTTCTCTTTTAGATCGCAACCTAGGGTCAAACCAACCCAACCCCAATCAATTTCGCAACTAAAATCAAACCGGTCTAACCAAAAAATGCTGGTGTTGATCGATACCGCCCATTTCCGAATACGGGTGTTACGGATTTATTTTGTTTAGGCTAGTTTCTTAATTATTTTTTCATTTGTTGTATTTGCAAATTTGCTATAAAAAGATATAGCAATTTTAAAATTCAAAAATAGTAGTGTCAAAAGTTATTGGAGTTATTATTGTAAAACGTAAAGAAATCTTAGTTATCAAAGAGATAATGCACAACTTTTAGAGAGTTTCAGAAAAAGAGAATCTTAATATAACTTATGTTACTTAGATATTATAATAGATTTAGTTTTTGAAGACTTTTCCTCTTAAAGCAAAAAAAATAAGTTTGTTATAAATACAATTTAGCATAATTAATATATATATGAATACGCCTATAAAGTTGTAGATTCTGAAAATTAATAATAAGCTAACTTACCAACAACATTTACTAAATTTAGAGAGTTGGTTTTAATAAAATTAAAACTGTTCAAATAAACATAAAAGCTAAGGAACTTGATTTTGGCCTATATATAGAAATGGGTTGAACTCTTCAAACTCCACAAAAATATTTTATTTTTGAAAACATCTTAGCTATACTTCTAAGACACTTCAAAGTTTAGTAAAATGAGTCAGGATTTGATGATAGAAAAAATACTAACCGAAAGCGATCTTTCCAATAATAATCGTTTGCGTTTGCCAAAAAAAAGATTGAGAGCATAACAAAAATCACGGGCGTTCCAATTCCTCGAAAAGGTATTCAAGTAGAAATTGTGGACGGTAACAAATCATATTGGGTTAACATGGGAGAAGATTATATTATTGGAAATGGGTGGGCCAGTCTTAAAGCTGCAAGGCAGCTTAAAAAGGGAAATATCATCAAACTACATTGGCAAAAAACCAAATTCATTTTTTTTATGTAAAAGAATATCTTACTAAGTAAAAATATTTATTTCTGTAATTCTTAATTTTATCTTGCATTTCTTCGTTATCTGCTTAATAAATCTATTTAGTAACTGTATTTTTATATAATATTTTTAATGGGTTTATGTGTTTCTTTTTATAAAAGGGACCATTTCAATTTGTTATATAACTAAAGAATATTTTAATAGATTTTTATTTTTTGGTCAAAGAAAACATAATAGATACTACAATATCTAGTCAAAAAAAAATTTGTACACAATAAGAAAATTAATTAATATGCGTTTCAACTCTGTCTCGAGCACTTATCATCAAAGGATATTTCTTTTTTTCCATGAACAACTCTAACTATCAAAGGATATGTTAATATGTAATATATACGATTAATTTAACCTATAAAGTTTTGAGTTGAGAAAATTAATAATATGGTAACAAGGAGTTTATGTTTTTTAAATATTATAATATATATAATTTGGGAAGGCTTTTTTTAAGAAAATTAAAAGACCAAGAAGTTATTAGAAATGTCTTTTTTCTTGAGATATCACTTTTAAAAAATGCCCATTTGTTTTTCTATATTCTATTGTGCCTTCCTTTAATTTTAATAAAACAAATTATCTTTATTTCCCAACTACTTAAATTAATTTTAAACCATATTTTTTAAATTCAATAATTTCTAGCTAATACATTTTAAATTGATTTAATTTTGGGTTGTTTATGGGTAACTTATTTGATTAGGGTAATTACTTTAATATTGTCCTAAATCCAATAAAATTGTCCCAAAGGAACGGGGTAGTTTCAATTTTCTACAGCTAAAACTTAGTTTTTGCACTACAAGAAAGCATGCGAAGTTAGCGATGAATTTATTCTGTCCCAACGAACAAAAAGAAGTAATAAGTTTTATTTAAAATTCATTTTTACTATAAGGAAATGTTTATTACTCTCACTATAGTCATTTTCATTTTCACAACTCTTCCAATTTTGTTATTTCTTAGATCAATCTAAGTTTTCTTGATCATTGATCTGTTTTATAAAGAGATATGTTGGAAGAATCCATTAAAAGCATTAAATTTTAAGAATTCATAGAGTTCAAAGATGTAGAAGACTGTTATACCCCAAAAACCTAATATCCTAAATCTTAAAACCTTAAACCCTTTACCCTAAACCCTTTACCCTAAACCATTTACCCTAAAACTTTATACATCACAGTTCCCACGCAAATGCCTTGCAAATGTTATTGCGACAGATGTGAGAGGATAGTTTGATTTGTTTTGGTTAGGCTAGTTTCTTAATTATTTTTTTATTTGTTGTATTTGCAAATTTTCTATAAAAAGATATAGCAATTTTAAAATTCCAAAATAGTAGTGTCAAAAGTTATTGGAGTTATTATTGTAATACGTAAAGAAATCTTACATATCAAATATATAAGGGGGAATTTCAAAAATACCCCTTTTCCAATACTATTTTTTAAAAATACCCTCTTTCTAATTTTTATCAAAAAGTCACTATAAAATTTGAAATTTATCAAAAACATATGTGTAAGCTTATATTTATCGACACAAATTATCTTTATATATGTGTAAATTTATATATATATTTTTTAAATACCTTTTAAAAACTTTTTAAAATCATTTAAAAACCTTATAAAAATTGTGTAAACCTTTTAAAAACCTTATAAAAATTTTATAAATACCGTTTAGAACCTCTTAAAACCTTATAAATATTTGGATTTAATCTCCCAGCAGTAATGATGATCTTGATGTACCTTATCAACCATATAAAAGTTTATAATTTTTCATATTTGAAAACGGATATTTTTGAAAATGGATAAAAAAGAGAGGTATTTTTAAAAATGGGTACATCAAATGGGGTATTTCTCAAAAATTCTCAAGGATTTAACTATGAAAATATTACAAAATAAAACGAAACCATTAAAGACATTTGTTTGCTCGATTGATAGGATCATAAAGAGTAAATTCGGGTTATAAAAACAGCAATTAAACCGATCCATCTATACTATTAAAGCTGAAGTACCCATCAGATTTACAATAAAATTTTCAATTGAAATAAAATACACGTAATCGGATATATCATTTTTGGATCATTAGGTATAGATAATGAATCGAATATTTCTCCAGCAGATTATATCATTTCCATATTTAGTTTTGATTTTTCTAAAATATCTCTAACTAATTTAATATAATATATTAAAAATAATTATTATTCTCCTCTTACATTCTTATGATCATGTTTATATTTTATTTATTTTATTACATTAAAAATATGAATAAATAAAACTAGAAATTTTTTTCCGCATATGTTGTCATTTGAATTATTTAAAACGGACATATAAATCTCAATCGATTAAAAAAAGAGGTATGTAAAACGTCCTACATCGGCTAGAAAAGTTTAGAAAATGGTTCATAATCATTATAAATAGTTGTTCAAAAAAAAATCATTATAAATAGGATCCTACCAAAAAAAAACATTATAAATAGGACTGATATATTCAACCTACGAATAAACCGGAAGTTTGATTTCTCAACTGTCCAAAATTTAAAATTTTTATTCGGTTAAACTCGGTTCTATATTTGAGCAAATTAAAACTTTCAAAAAAATTTAAATATTATAATATTAAATTTAAAAAAAAAAATCAAAGTACTATAAATATTGAAACTTTAGAGTATTAAGTTTTAAATATTTTAGGTGAAATATCAAATAATACACTACTAATTTTTTTTAAGATATTTGTTCTGAAAAAAAGTTTATTCAATTACACAATAACATACAAACAAATTATTCATGTCAAATTAAGAAACATATATGTAATGCTTTTGAACTCAAATAGGAAGGGCCACTTCACTGAGTATTTGTGATAATAGTCACGCATCTCATTGTTTCTGTGATGCAGGTAATGATAAATTGTGATCGTGGAATCAAGGCGAGGAAGAGGGCGATGATCTAGAGTCGCTGTTTGGGTTTTAATGTTTTGTTATTTTATTTATGGAACCACGGATGAGAAGAATGCTTAGGAATGCTAGTTTAATTTGGTTTATGGAGATTTGTTGGTTGATTTCTGGTTTAGTATTCTAATTGGATTTATTGAAGTTGGGTTAATTGAGTTCCGTTGTTTGATTGCATGTTTGGTTTAATTTGTCGGTTAAGATTATTTTATGGGGTTAATATTGATGAATTAAAAAGTTGGAAAACGGGATGGATCGTTTCAGTATTGAAGTCTTTAACTTTGGGAGTTGGACACTTTTTCCATGAGGCACCCATGCCGGCCCAGCCCGCGACCCATTTTTTTGATACATTAGTATTGGGCCTACAGCTTTTTTGAATTTTTTTACTAACAAATTTAGGCCCCAAAAACAAATTATATTGCAATTATAGGCCCCAAATTTTGTGAATGTTTAAGATTGTTTTTCACCTTTTTAATTTTATTTATTTGGTATTGCAAAAAACAGACCATAGTTTATGAATTTTTTAGATTTGGTCTTATAAAATTCAGTAAATTTGTTTTTTGTATTGGGCCTCATATTATGCTGGACCGGCCCTGCACCCGTGGCAGACCCGAAGTGACCATGATCGGATTAACAGGTTCCTCGTTTCGCAACTATCATTGAACAATACGTTGTATTCACGACCTTTAAATTACTTTATGAATCAAATCGGAGGTGTTTGATCATGTAGATATTAGCCCTGGGCACGAAGCGAATATTCGGAAAATCTGTAATATTTGTGATTCGCTTCGCTTCGACTGAATAGTTGATTTTGGTATTTGCTTCGATTCGTAAATTTTCGAGTATTCGGAAGTTCGAATATTCGAGTATTTTTCGTAATATTCGAGTATTTTTCGTAATATTGGCGAACTATTTGCTTTGCTTCGCTTCGCTTCGACCCATATAATTTTTTTTAAACTAAAAACATGTAATATATTTAGCAACATTTAGCAAAAAAAAACCATATAACTTTTTTTTATATTAATTTTTTTAATAAAGTTTTATTTGTTTAAGAGTAACATTTAGCAAAAAGCCCAACAAGCCAAAATATAGCAATAAGAATAATAAGCCTATTAGATATAAACCTAAATCTATAATACATGTATTATATATATTATATAATGATTTATATTTATACATATAAATATATATATATATATAATATACGAAACGTAGCGGATATTCGACACTAAAAAATTCAATATCTGTTATTTGCTTCGGTTTTTACGAATACTATATTTTCATATTTGTTTCGCTTCAACATCTTATAGATATTTGTATTTTTCGAATCGAATTGAAACGAATATCGAAACGAATCGAATCTAACGAATATTTTGCCCAGGGCTAGTAGATATTATACTTCAATATCGTCTTTATGGATATGTCATTTCAACACTATGCTGGGGTTGCAAAGTTGAGTTGGTTCCTAAGGTAATGAAAAAGCATAATTAGCTAATTCATTAATAAAACCACAAGTCTCTCTATAAATATGTTAAACGATTTACGATGCTTTACAATGAATTTTATTTAACAACGGATCAGTATTACTATTTCAGTCTATAAGACTCAGTTCATATTGATTTTTTTGAATGCTCCGCGTATTAGACCACATTTATTTATCACATATATATAACAAGCTTACATGACGAAACACAAAAGCATAAACAAACTACAAACTCTTTAATACCATTCAGATTCATTTGGACATTTTTGCAGCTACCTCTCTAACAAACTTAGCCGCGACCATTGCCGTCATGTCGTCCGCGGTATCCCGCTGCGGGTTGTATTCAACAACATCAGCCCCAACCAAATCTCCCTGAAGGTTGTGTAGAATGTTAAGGACGTCTCGGAAAGAAAGGCCTCCCGGTTCAAAGTGGGATACTCCGTGAGCAAATCCGGGATCAAGACAGTCAACATCGATCGAGATATACACACCCTTCACTCCTTCCCCTAGTTTCTGTACAAACCAAATTCAATGTATGACTTAATATGTACCAAATACACAAAAGAAAAGGGCTATATATTAAATATGTTTTTATAACAAAATAGTAAAATAACGGATTTGTTTTAAATTTAATTAAAAAAATTTAAATAAAAGAAAAAAATCAATTTTTGGCATGTGGCATCTGACTGAACAGAATTTATATACTTGGCATATGACTCAGCAAAAACTATTTATATGGCATATGACTCGACATAGTTGAGCAACACAATTTCGGTCAATGTTGTTTTCGACAAAAATCTGATAGTTTAAGTAGTTTATTTGATAAAATATTTAATTCGGGTAGAAATCACTATATCAAAGTTGCGGTAAAAAATTACACTTTCCAATTTGTACAGGTTGATAATGGCTCTTTTTACCCATATGGAGTGTATATAATTAGATCCTGAATCAAAGTTCTCAAATTAAAGTTGAACTGAGCCAAACTGAACTCTATTACTTATGTCTTAGTAATAGATAGATATGTACCAGATTCTCTAACATTTGGCGATCTTTTGAGAAGTTTCGCATCTCATATTGTTCTACTCCAAACCTTTTGCCTTGTTCCCTTCCTTCCTTGTTTATTGATCTGATCCCAACCTACAATAAAATTTGGGCTTTCTCCTTAATTAGGATTAACTTTTCTAGACATTACCATGTCTATAAGAAAAAAGATATTGGACCAACCTGTAAAAGCCTCCGGGCATAGCCACCTTCCATAATACGTGCAAAAGAAGATGCATGGGAGTAATAATTTCCTTCGAAACGGTCATATATATCTGGATGAGCATCAAGATGAAGTATGTCCACAGGTCCTCCAAGCTTCTCGGACACGGCTCTCACAACAGGATAAGATATAGAATGGTCTCCACCTATGACCAGCGGACGCAATGGTTCCTAAGACATTAAAAACAAAATCTTAGCTACTTCATTGGCCTTAACCAAGAAATGTGTCCAAAAAAAGACTTCTCCAAAGATTTGCACATCGGAAACTTATTGGTTAAGGTGGTTAGAATAAGACTAGATCTAATGGTTAAAGAGCTTACCTGTTCCATCACCAGCTTTACTGAATCACTTACTACATTCATCAGTCTTTCGTCATCTACACCCATTTCTCTAATCTCTTGTACCGGAATATCCCCAACATCACTTAGAATCCGTGGATCTTTTAGCTCCATCCCTACAATATTTAATCCCACAAGTTAAAATTGAGGACAAGCAAGTGAACCAAACATAACATGTGTAATAATGGTCGATCCATGACTCTATAAACTAAATCTTGAATAATAATAAGTATATAACTACCATCTAGATTGGTTAATTCATAAAAACTCATGCTACCTTCTTCAGTAGTGGAGTTTGTGCTACCACACCAAATAGCCTCTCTTACATGAGGAGGAGCCAAGGCTGGACCTTCAAGGTAAGAAGAGTTGTGACCAAGTGGTACTCCAAGAAGAGCTGTTGTAGCTTTTGCTCCTCCTATGAGTCGCACTAACTCTCCCTATACAATATATACATTAATACTTTATTTAATTATTCATATAACATCAAGAAAATAAAATGATATGAAGTGTATATTTTGACATATCCAAAAAAAAAAAAAAAAAACATTGTATACTTTGAGTTTTGCTCTTTCACGGATGAGAGTTAAAGAGGCATCAATGACACGATTCTGCCCTGTCTCGACCAAAGAAGTTGGTAAGGACCGCAAGGTCGTGAATTGTGCTGAAATGAGTCTCTGGACATATTGTTTTCCTCTCTGGCCAATCTTCCACATATTGAAATTGTAAAGTTGATGATTGCTTTGGTAATGGAACCAGTGATAATTGGAGTCATTCCAATTGTATGTCCTTATATACTAAAAAAATGAGAACATACATGTTAATTTATCACATGTTGAAATTTATTTTATGAGTTATATTATATATGTTAATATATACAAATATTTGCGATATTCAAACCTTATCTAACTATTATAATTTTTTATATAAATACAAAAAAATCTTGATTGCTATTTTTTGGCATACAAGCGATTTACTGTTTTCAAACAATGTTGGTGTGTTTTTGGCCAATTTTTAGATAAGAGTCTCGGATAGTGTATATAAATGTTGTGATTCGATATAAGCTTTCTTGAACAATGGCTTACGTACCGAACTTAATTAAGAAGAGGACGGACATATGATTGATCGAGTTAAGATTTTGCTATTTATCATTTTTGTAATGTAACGACTATGAAATAGTAATTTAGTGTATAACGCCATTGCTAAGATCTTTTCTCTAATTAACATTTTATTGTATGAAGATAATAACACAATTCTTTCTTGTTATAAAAATGAATGAGTTAGCTTGGCCCATTACACACAAACACAACAAACAAGTTGTAGTTGGTCCCAATTTTTTTTTTGTTTTTTTTTTGGGTTAAAGATTGGTCCCAAATAGTTTTTTTTATTTTTATTTTTAAGATTGGTCCCAAATATTTATGTGTAATTGATTTGGAAAATGACATAACGTAGCGGCCTTAATACGTGTCCATGGGTCGCTGGTGTGCATGGATCACAACAACAACATAAACGTGCGAGCTTTTCTACTCACTTTTCTTAATAACGTAACACTCTTTGCTTCTTATAGATAAGACTCACGAAAATGGATTTCTTAGGCTCATTTGGCTAAGGATGGACTGAGAAGGTTGGGTTTCAAGTACTGTCTACATAAGACAATACCATATTTGTTTTTTTGGGTTTGTGTATTCATAGCAGTTTGGACCAGTAAAACTATTTTCGTGTATTAGGTTAACAAGGTTGGTTAGGTTTCCGAGTTCGCAAGTAACTTAACCGATGAGCGAGTTACATAAGGGTTATCAAACAATGTAGTGAAAAGATTTCAAGATATTTGAAGACAGATTGAAAGAGTTTTCAAAAAATCCATTTAAACTGATATTCATTAAGATGGAGGAGGGACTAAAGATATATTTGTTGAAATATAATGTGAAATTTTTTGATTAAGTAAAAAAACATATGTACATATTAAGAGTTACAAATCAAAGCAAAACCATTGAAATAGTTAGTGGTGGATCTAGAAACACTTTCTATCGATCTGACTCGAAATATATATATGAACGATTTTTTGTCTTCAAATAAACTCATGGTTCAAATGAAAGTAGAATTATTGCTTTGTTAGAAAAGGAAAACTAGAATAGCTTTATGTTTTTCTTTTCTTATTTTCACAAAAAAAAAAAAAGATTGACTGTTTCTTCAAATCTATACTATTAATTGGGGATCATTTTTAGTCTTTGTTGCCAAACAAACCTGAAAAAAAAATATTAGAAAAATGTGATTGCAAACCTATTGCCAAACACATTTAAAGACAGCAAAAAATATAGTTAAATAAATAAAAAATAAAAACCACAATTATGAATTATCTATATTTATGGAAACCATATTAAGTTTGTTACCATAAAAAGTGGAAAATTAAATTCAAAATTAAACATATGTAAACATATTTAATATTAATTATATACTTTCCAAAAATTTTGAAAACACTAAATATATATTTAATGAAATGTAATAAAAAATCATCATATATTTAAGCATTTATGGAAAATTTA
>NW_006238918.1:12288861-12289748 GCF_000375325.1 Capsella rubella
AATATTTCTTTGCTAAACTCTAGCGAATCAACATTCCATATCATATAGAATATCTTAAACTAATATATTTTTTTACTTGCGGAGAAATTATATAATTTCGTACTTGAGAAATAATAGTCAACCATAAATGTGGAGAAACAAACCGTAAAAATATGTCATATTAATTATAAAAATATTGATCGATCCTATAATATAGGAAACTAATAAATTTAACTAATTAGTGTAGGTTCATCGGTTCAAATTTTCATTTATTAAAATCTTAACAATAAAATCTAAACCGATCGATATTAAATCTATACTAGATTTTAACCCACGGTACACCGCGGGACGACATTCCTAAAATGTATTCTTTTTATTAATTTTGATTGGTATATAAGAATGTACAACTATATTTTGATTTTAATTCTATGATTTAACCCGTAAAATATTATATGGTAATTTAATTTTTATATAGTCGTAATTTGATCAAAATAATTAAATAAGTATAATATTTAAAATAATGAAATGATATTGACATGATATTCATTTACATAGTATAATTTCATATTAAAATATTTTGTGAGTTATACGTAGACAACCCGTAAAAATATCAATAATCATAATTATGTAAATATCCCGTTCCATCACATGATCCGTGCTACATAATTATCAATAATATTTTACATCCTTTTTTGTATCGTTTGAGTAATATACATCCGTTTCTAAAAATTCAAATTGCAACATATGCAAAAAAAAAAAATTATATTTTTTTCATAGATATGTTTATGTAATAATATAAATTTTAAAACAAATAAGATCATTTAAAAATGTTGGAGAAATATTTGATTTATTAGGGAGATATTTTAGGAAATTTTTTAAATGTAATAAATATTGATTTCTAATTTTGC
>NW_006238918.1:12289848-12290314 GCF_000375325.1 Capsella rubella
GTATGATTCAATCGAGCGTATAACATCTACATATTAAACTATAGGTTTTGAACTTCTTATTTAAACGAAACGAGTATAAATTTATTTTGAAAGTTATACCAAATAAATTTCTACAACATTATCCACCATATGGGTGTGATTCCGAACCATTCTTGAGAAATTATGGGACATAAATTTTAGATAATGGACTTAATAAAAAAAATGTTGGTAGTGATATTTAATTTGTAAAAACAAAAACATCTAAACTTTTTCTAATAAAAAGAGAGGACTACAAAAAAAAGTAACGAGACCAAATTCACCAATTTGGATAGTTTAATTCAATTTTGACTCTCAAATATCAAGTTACGGGTACAATACAGAAGCATAAAATTTAATTAGCTAAAATTTCCAATTTATTTTAAATATTGAAACATGAAATAATGGGTACATGGAGAGAGCGGGTAATTCAGAAAATAATTAAAAAATA
>NW_006238918.1:12290414-12298168 GCF_000375325.1 Capsella rubella
CAAATTCAACTAAGGGAGATACATAGATACTATTTACTCATGTGAATTTTGATAACGGGTTTTTTGCGGGTTAAAATATTTTAGTTCGTTGCAGGCCAGACATAGCGGACGAGTTTAACTCGCTTGACAACTTTATTTAGGTCATTTGTTTCAAGAATTTTTAGTGTTTTTTGTTGTTTTTACCTGGTTTGATAGTTTACGATTTATATAGAAATCTAGAATATCACTAATCAGGTTTACACTTGATCCGTGTCCGCTATCATGTCGATTTAAAGCGATTATTATTTCAAACATTCAAAATTTGAAGAAAGCAAAGCAAACGTATGTGTGGCTCTGAATAGATACCTATTGTTTTTATATGTTAGACTAAAATATATAATCTCAAATGAGTATTCAAACCACTATTGTAAGATGGAAAATCATGATATATATGGATGGGACTCTACGGTTATGAAATAGTCACATTTTTGGTTTTTTTTACTATTTCTCTTTTATGTAATGTTCTTAACTTAACAAAAACAAATCTGATAATTTCTTTATCTAAATCGAATTAAAAACAACATGAAACTGGTACGAATTCTTCTAATTATGAATTAAATACTATTATTTAAAAATATGTTTACAAACTTAACCTTGCATATATGTAATATATTGAAATCAACTACGCACGCACGTATGTAATACGAACTTTTGAAATCAACCCCGCACGTACGTGCGGGTCCATTCCTAGTAAACTATAAAAATAGTTAAAAAAAAAAATATATATAGATTTTGGACTAAAAAACCTACGTTTTGTGGGTTCATTATAATGAATTAAATTAATAACTAGTAAATTTATTTTATATAAAAAAACAATTGGAGGGAGGGGGTTTTGCAATATCACTCAGAAGTACACCAATACTGAACAAATCAAAATACTCATCCACAAATACATAAACCGATCAATACAAAGAATTGTTATTACTATAATCAACTTAACCGAGACTTATAATCAAGAAAAAATTCCAAAGGATATTACTAGGAGATTTTACAATATTTTACAATCGTATAAAATGATCAATAAATATTTCCTAGTATTTATCGAATATAATTGATTATAAGTCTATGGTATTATTCTTTCTTTTTTTCACTCTTACGATAATTACACAATAGTTATATTCATAGTTTGTTTGTAATTTTGTTTTGCTAAGTAATTCTATTCCTATTCCTATTCCTATTCCTAAAAGAATATGCTATTGTGCTCTCATCTCTATGGGTATATATATAAAGCTACAACCCCCTAAGAATTATAATCTTCAACAGTCGTCATCAACTAAACCAAGACTCGAGTTTTTTCAGATCTAATTACTTGTTGGTAAACACTTCTTATCTTTTTATTTTTGATTTCTAAACATCTTTGCTTCATCTCCTTGTTTGATTGATCAAATCCTTATCAAACCTATAGAATCATGTTTCCTTTTCTTTATTTACTTGTTACAAAACCTTCTCTATATAAATTGTAACAATTGTTTTATCACTTGTTTGGTTTTCAGAGTGAAGAGATCAGAAAACAAACATTGAGATGGCGGCTAACGAAGAACAAGGAAGTATTTTGAAAGCTCTTGACGTAGCAAAGACTCAATGGTACCACTTCACAGCGGTTATAGTCTCTGGTATGGGTTTCTTCACAGACTCATACGATCTCTTCGTGATATCTCTTGTCACGAAGCTCCTTGGCCGGATCTACTACCAAGTTCCTGGCTCATCCTCTCCTGGAAGTCTCCCTGATGGCATCTCTGCGGCCGTGAGCGGTGTGGCCTTTGCCGGGACGTTTCTCGGACAGATCTTTTTCGGGTGTCTTGGTGATAAGCTCGGACGTAAGAGAGTCTATGGTTTGACACTCTTGATCATGACCATATGCTCTATATGTTCTGGTCTTTCCTTTGGTCGTGACCCCAAACTTGTCATGGTAACTCTTTGCTTCTTCCGCTTCTGGCTCGGGTTTGGTATCGGTGGTGACTATCCTCTCTCGGCTACGATCATGTCCGAGTATGCTAACAAACGTACTCGTGGTGCGTTCATAGCTGGGGTTTTTAGTATGCAAGGAGTTGGGATCTTAGCCGCGGGAGCTGTCTCGTTACTTGTCTCTTATATTTTCGAGATTAGCTTTCCATCTCGAGCCTATGCATTGGACGGTGCAGCCTCAACAGTACCACAAGCGGATTACGTGTGGAGGATCATTCTCATGGTAGGTGCTGTACCAGCTCTCGCGACTTACTACTGGCGTATGAAGATGCCTGAAACTGCTCGTTACACTGCACTAGTCTCCAAGAACGCTGACCAAGCTGCTTCGGATATGAGTAGGGTTCTTAACGTAGACGTTGAAGCCTCTTCAGCGAAACATGACCAAGCTAGGGTTTCAACTGACGAGTTTGGCTTGTTCACCAAGAAATTCCTTAGCCGTCATGGACTTCACTTATTCGGAACAGCCATCACATGGTTCCTCCTTGACATTGCTTTCTACAGCCAAAACTTGTTCCAGAAAGATATCTTCACCACCATTGGATGGTTACCTCCGGCTAAAACCATGAACGCAATCCAAGAGCTCTACGTAATCGCTAGGGCACAAACCCTAATCGCTCTTTGCAGTACGGTTCCAGGTTACATTGCTACTATAATTTTTATCGACAGATTGGGACGGTACAAGATTCAGATTATTGGATTCACTATGATGACTGTCTTCATGTTGGCTTTAGCCGTACCATACCATCATTGGACTTTACCAGCTAACCGGATTGGTTTTGTGATCTTATACTCTTTAACCTTCTTCTTCTCCAACTTTGGACCTAACGCAACCACGTTCATTGTCCCGGCTGAGATTTTTCCGACGAGGCTTAGGTCGACTTGTCACGGTATCTCGGCGGCGTCTGGTAAAGCTGGTGCAATGGTCGGTTCATTTGGGTTTGCTGCTTTGGTTAAGGCTGTAGGTATGAGTACGACGTTATACATCATGGCAGGTATCAATGGTCTTGGCTTGCTGGTCACGTTATTTATCATTCCGGAGTCTAAGGGGATATCACTTGAGGAGCTTACAGGCGAAACTGAACCGGAGAAAACTCAGGACAAGATTGTTGTTTAGATTTGATTTTGGTGTTTTTTTCGAGTTTTGTTAGGATTTTTGGTGTTTTGTCATATACTTTAGATCTTTTGTTTTAAAGATTAATTATATCGGTGTTGACTGAGTTTTCCTACTTTTTTTTTATATATTATATTATATTTTCATAAATTTAAAATTACATCGTTAGAAGCTTAATTATATCCAAAGTAAAACAAGAAAAATATATATCTGAAAGTATATAATATTATGGAAGGATATTTTTAGGGTTGATTATTAATATATCCAAAGTAAAACAAAGATGATATCGGAGAATTCATTTTCATTAGAACATTGAGTTTATTTTTGTTTATGTATTGATTTTTTTTTTGTCGCCATGTATTGATTTATTATAATATCAAATTCAACTGTTTGAATTATTACTAAGTTCCACCAATTGTTTCTTGATAAATTTTCAAAATACAGTTTTTCTAAAAATATACGAGATTAATTTTCAAAAAATACCACTAATATATATTTTTCCAATAATACCAAAAAACTAAGGCCTCGATTGGTAACCATGATTTAGGAAAAAAATGAGAAGGAATATGACATTCCTCTTCATTCCTCAATTTTTTTACTATTTACAAGGAATCATTTTTCCACATCATTCCTCTACATTCCTCACAAAATGAGGAACAATAGAACAAAAATGTTCCTCCCCAAAATTGATAAGAAACAAATGGAACAAAAAAAAGAACAAATATCAAAATTCGTTTTTTATTTTAAAATAAATAAAAAATTATTTATTAATAATATTTTAATCTCATAATATAATATTTTCATATTTTTATCATGTATTGACATTAAAAAATATTTTTGATATGAATTTCATGTTAAAAGATATTACTATACATTATTTAAAATTTGTATGGATAGTAAAACATATTTAAGAGATGTTTATATCATAAATAACAAATAAAAATTACTATAATCTATAATAGGTTAATATAAATTATTAATTTTTAACATTAAATATTTAAATTCATTCAAAAATATATTTTAAAATTAATGTCAAATTCATTATATATAAATTATATCTAGTATTATTATTAAAAGTTGATTTATTTATCAAATATATTATAAAAGATAGTGTTATTGTTTGGTTACCATTTATTATTTTGTTCTTCTCTGCATATTTTCCTTTCATTCCTCAAAAGTTGTTTATTCCGTTCCGTATTGTTCTTTTTGTTCTTTTTCCTTTTGTTCTTCTAATGGTTACCAGTAGAAGCCTAAGACTATTTTTTAACATTTAAAACTAATTTCTAAATTGTAGACACTAAAATCTACCCCTAAAAACTGTACCCTAAATTTAAATAGTCAACCCAAACATTAAAAAAAAATCTACACCTTCAAAAATCAAATTTTTATGTTTATGGTACTTTTCTAAAAATAAAAATTGTGTGATATTTTTGGAAAAAAACAGCTTATTCTTTTGAGTCTTCTTAATAAAAAGTTTTTGACAAAAATTATAAATTATGATATTTTTGGAAAAAAAAACTTAAAATATGGTATTGGAGAGAAATTATATTTTTCTATTATGCCATTATGAATAAATAAAAACATAAATAGATTAATCACTTTTTAAAAATATCCCATTTTCACACTTTATCAAAAAACACCTAAAAATGTTAAAATTTATCCAAATATGTGTGAAAGCTTATAAATATACACACAAAATTACATTTGTATGTGTATAAAATTTGATATATCATAAATAGCGTAAAATAACTTATAAAAACCTTTTAAAAACCTAATAACCCCTTTTAAGAACCTTATAAAACTTGTAAAAACGATTTAAACCCTGTTAAAACCCTATTTGTATCGAATCTCCCACTAGTAGTTATTATATATAAATACCTTATAAACCATATAAAACTTTATAATTTTTCATATTTAAACATGAATATTTTTGAAAATAGATCAATAAATAGACTATTTTTGAAAATGGTACACCAAAAGGGGTATTTCTAAAGCATTCTCTTAATTTACTTCATTAAATAATGTTTGGTTAATGTCGCACATATTATTAGCTAGTTAAGAAACTCATTTTTAACAGACAGTTATATGATTGATATATAGAAAGAAGTATGATAAATAAATATATAAAAATAAGCGATAAATATGTGATAAAAGATTATATGAAAAAGGTTAAAATAGAATTCTTATGATAAGGATACAAGATTCTCCAAAAAAATTTTGAGATTATTAGTTATATAAGATTATATATTACATTAAATAGGGAAACTACATTTCCTATGCTCAGATAAAAGAAAAATTAAGTTTTCCTCCTCCATAAAGTTTTATTTAGCTTCTAAATTTGCTGACCATTATCTCCCTATAGCTATATATACTAGAGTAGCCAATTGATTTAAATCTCATTTTGTGTTTTATTTTCCTCTACAGCAACATTAAAGTGGAGAGCCTTGGTTGATTTTTTTAGGCAAGATTTTCTATCATAAACTTTTCGATTTGGGTCAATCAAATTTGCAAAGTTTTTGATATGGACAAGATCCTTTACTGGCAAGTTCCACCTAATGATCCTCCACTTAGCTCCATCGTTCACCACCAAATTTATCACCGGAACCGCTGTTGATCGTGATTCGAAGCACAATCTCTGGTTCACTAACGAATTTCCTATATGCCGGAACCACCGTGAATCGAAGCACAAGCTCTGGTTTTCGTTCCTCCTCCTCCGCCGCAGCTTTAACACCAGCACCACTCTCACGCATAATGGAATCCCCACCTGAACCAAATATTAATTTTTATAGCATTAAGTATTAATTTAACGGTTAATATGTAATTTATCGCGATAACAAATTATTTAACATGTTTAAAAATAAGTTATTGAATGCTATTAATCATTGATGAATAGTGTTATCGATAATATGTCAATATTTATAGCAATAAATATTAAATTAACGGATACTATGTAAATGACCGCGATAACAGATTATTAGCATGTTTAAAAATAAGTTATCGAATGCTATTAATCACATATGAACACTGTTATCAAATTCGTGGAAATATATTTTGGTTTAGGTTTATAAAAGAGTGGTTAGGGTTTTGATTTATAAATAAATAAAATTGTATTTCTGTTTGGGTTTATAAAATAGTGGTTAGGGTTTAAATTTTGTAACTAAACCAAATTATATTTCGGTTTGGGTTGACAAAATAGTGGTTAGAGATTAGATTTTGTAACTAAACGAAATTATATTTCGGTTTGGATTGACAAAATAGTGGTTAGGGTTTAGATTTTGTAATTAGAAAAAATTATATTTTGGTTTGAGATCATTAGTACATAGATAATAGGAAATATAGATGATAACTTTAAATTTATTGGGATGTTTTATTTAGTTGGCGGTTAGATTATAACTTATGCGGCTAACTTTGCAATTATATAATAATGTCTTCTTTATCCGAGTCATCAAAATCTGTATATATTGCAATGTGTCAGTGGAATTGCAGAGAATTTAAAATACACACGTTGTGTTGACAATTTTTTTTTATATATATAAATTAATAGAAGGACAACATTGTAACTTTGTGTAGATATATGAAAGAGAACTAATTTTTCTATTATTGAGTCTATGCTTTTAGTTTCTTACTAGGTAATGTCCCGCGCATATGCGCGGGTTGTTATATATTTATTTAATTATTTTAATTTATTTATTACTTATAAAAATAGATTAAATAAATTTTAATGCTTATGAAATTTTTACATGTTATTTATTTAAATCATACAATAGAAGCATACATCCATATCTTTTGAATTTATTCGTTGATTAATTGTTCAATTAATCAATTTTGATAGTAATTTTCTTTAGTACTTTTAAGTATTTTTTGATAAAACAATAATATTGTTAATGATAAAAATAGGAATGATATTGGGAGAATTTAAAAAATACCCCTTTAAAATGGGGGAATTTCAAAAATACCCCTTTTACAATACCACTTTTTTAAAATACCACTTTTTCTAATTTTATCAAAAAGTCACTGTAAAATATGAAATTTACCAAAAAAATATGTATAAACCTATATTTATAGACACAAATTATCTTTACATGTGTGCAAATTTATGTATATATTTCATAAGTACCATATAAATACCTTTTAAAAATCATATAAAAAGCTTATAAAAACTTTGTAAACCTTTTAAAATCCTTATAAAAACCATATAAATGCCGTTTAGAACCTTTTAAAACTTTCAAAATATTTGAATTTAGTCTCCCAGTAGTAATGATGATCTTGATGTACCTTATCAACCATATAAAAGTTTATAATTTTTCATATTTGAAAAGGGGTATTTTTGAAAATAGATAGAAAAGAGGAGTATTTTTAAAAAGGGTTATTCTCAAAAATTCTCTTTAAAAATACCACTTTTTAAATTTACCCCCTTTTCAAACTTTATCAAAACAACCACTAAAAATGTTGAAATTTATCCAAATATGTGTGTAAACTTATAAATATACACAAAAATTACCTTTATTTGTGTATAAAATTTTATTTATTTCAGTGTCTTACAAATTGGTTTGAATATAACAAAAATAATATTTTGTTAAAATAATTACATTCTTTGAAAATAAAATAAATATACATGAATATGTGAGAAAGAAAAAAC
>NW_006238918.1:12298351-12298649 GCF_000375325.1 Capsella rubella
AATAAAGAAGAAATATAATTGAAAACAAAAGTTTTAACCAAATATATAATCAAGCTCTTACAATGATATCATAATTGAGCTTTCAACCCATGCAAGAACATTAAAAATTAAACAAAGAAAATATTGAGAATATCAGATATGGTGGAGGAGGATGTAAAAATGAGTATTTATAGGATAAAATATGATGTACGTTACAATTCTAAAATAATTAAATCAGATGAGTTATAATTATATTTTATAGTGTGTTAATTGAAGTTAAATGGAGGAAACAAATAGTCAATTGAAAGTTTATATAATT
>NW_006238918.1:12299502-12318013 GCF_000375325.1 Capsella rubella
GGAGTTATAATTATAATTTATAGTGTGTTTAATTGGAATTCAATAAAGAAAACCAATAGTCTTTGGAAAATTATATAATTTTCAGTTTCATTTTAGTATTAAAGTGTGAATTTAAAGTATGAATTAATGTATATGATTAAATGTGTTTTTTTGGTTAAAAATAAATATTATATTTTAAAAAATAAATACAAAATGGAACAATAAAGAGAGTGTAACCTTACTTTTATATATATGATTTTAAATAATTTTCCACCAATAAGCCTTATAAAGTTTGTTGTATGATATATGATTAAGTCCTTTCATTTTCTTTGCCATTTTATTATAACTTATATTGTAATTAAATTTTGTATTGAATGATTGTCATAGAAATTTATTTATTTATTTATTTTGTTGAATGATATATGATTAAATCCTTTCATTTTCTTTGCCATTTGATTATAACTTATAGTGTAATTAAATTTTGTATTGAATGATTGTCATAAACATTTATTTATTTATTTTCTTTAAAAAAATTAAAGCCTTAAATATTTTTCCACCAATAAGGAGAGAGTGAAACCTTACTTTTATATATATGATTTATCTGAGTCCTAATATTTAACTCACCCTTAAATATATGCATAGACAACTCAACATATCAAAACAAATAGTTAAAAGATAAAAATTTGAAATGATGCATCAAATGATAAATATGATATGTGTATGATAATATGTAAAATGCAGATTTATACTTATAACATAGACATACTACTCTTCCATTGTAAAAAATTATGATAAAATACAAAACGAATAATCTAATATATCCATTAAGATTGACAAAATTAATAAAGATTTGTGATAAAATACACAAGAAAAAGAAGAAGCAGTTATCTTCATTATTTTCCAAAGATTGTTCAATAAGTTTATAAGTCAGAATATATATATGAGATTATGATATAAATTTGATCCAAAACACTAACCAAGCAATTTATTGCTTTCAAACAATTTTTGTGGTTTAAGGCAAATTTGGGACAAACTTATATAGTTTTTCTAAAACATTTGTTGTTCTAACTCTTAAAATCAATCATACACACAAAATTATGACATAGTTTGACCCTTACAATACTATCAAGTAATTTTTTGCTTCCAAACAATATTTTACAATATGTAAGACACAATATAATACTTGCAAGTATTTTAAAAGTTTCGGATAAACGTCAACCAATCTCCATGTTTTCTTAATCGCTCATTTGTTTACTGTCATTAGCTACTTTTTTGTCCACCAGTGTGCACCACGAATGTGGTATAAAATTGCGATTAGTGCACAAATAATCTTCATCATCTTGGGTAGTGTATGTAAAATATGGATGAAGATGTATTCAAAATTTCCATTGACTTTCACCTAAGCAAATGTATATGAAAGTCTGTCTTCTTAATTATTATTACTTCATTAGTAGCCAAGGTGTTCCAGATTCTTTGATAAATTGCTTAGAGAGAGTAAAGAAAACGATTATATCTTTTTTTTTACCAAATATTATATGAAAATTTTATTTATGATAGATAAATTAAATTTATTTGAAATACCAACAATTTATTTTTTCCTTTTAATAAATATATTCTTTCTCACATATATTTATTTACTACGACATTCAAACAATTTTTTTGATGCAAAACTGCATACTCTCAAAACAAAATTCTATTTAAGTTTTTACCGTCACAAAAATTTCAATTTATGGAATGACAAGAATAAAAAAAATTAGTTTAAAAATTTAAGATATATGGTTTTGTTGGGTTACCTAAATTTAGCATTCATTAAGAAAAAAAAATATTTTGTGGGGGATGATGAAAGATGATATAATTATAAAATGAGAAATGGTAGAAGATACTTAATAAGGTTATATATACATAGAAGAAATGATAAATTATATAACATTTAACTAAATTGTTATCCTTTTATAAAACAAATATGGATACAACACTATTCATCAACGTTTTAATTGTAACGCTCCGACCGTCATCTCATCCAGTGGGCCTCATGTTCACTCTTAGCCTATAGGTCCACCTTTCTTAATGGGTGTCCTCCTCTCACTAGGCCAATAAACTCATATATATCCGACGGTCTGTTTACAACGTCCATGTTTGGATTTAAAGACTTGTTTATCGACCCAACAAATCATCACATGATCTTTCCTTGTATTTAGGTCTCACTCACACAGTTCTGATAATCACTTCTCATAATGTTACTAATCTTATTTTATATGTTAATAAGAATAGTTTAGTCAAAACTGATAATTTCTAAATAAAAACATAGATAGTCAAACTTTTGAAAAAAGTAGGTTTTTCCAATTTTCCAAAAAAAAAAAAAAACACCAAACTAGAAGACAAAAGTAAACAAACATTAAAAAAAAATAGAAACAAATGTTTTGCGGATAGCGCAGGAAATCTGAGGGCATGAGGCCCTAGCCAGCCATAGTAGAAATGATTCCCGCATTCCTTATCGTACTGACTGAAGAGTGTGAGTGTTCTCAGGCTCGAAAGGTTTATGTATAAAACTTCACTCTACTCAACTTGATTAAATAAATAAGACTATGAAAATTATGCCAAGCCAATACTCGACCGACTCGATATTGTGGCCCATATCCAACCACCAATTTAAGAAAAACTAATCTTGCAATTTTCATTTTCTTGGATACCATATTTTAATGGATTTTGATGTATTTTAAAAGTAGGCCGTTATTGAATCAAGTATTTGTTGATGTATTTTGAAATACATTAAAATCATTTGTTATTCAAAATGGATTTGAATTTCCTACGTTTTTGTTATAATGGATTTGATTGGATTTTTTAAGCGAGATCATGAGCAAAATAAATCCAATCATTTTCATCTGTATTTCAGAGTATTTCATGTAAATATATATTAAAAATTCATTTTGTCTTGTATTTTTTTATAAATTTAAATCTCATTTTTTCTTCATCACAGAAAGTTATAATCGTTTTAGAATCACACCATAACCCCATCAAAGTTACCGATGTTATGGAATCTATGTTCGAAGACTCACGCGTCGCTTCAAGCAAGTTTCCCATTAAGATTTTGAATTAGAATTGTATAGAGCAATTGGGACACTGGAATTGAGCATAGTTTGAATCTGGATATGAAAAGGTCATCTCCATCACCATCGAAGGAGAAAGGTGACGATGGAAAATAATGATAATAAATTTATTCATTAATAAAGTTATGTTGACTTAAAAAACCAAAACAATACAAAACAATACAAAACGATCCATGTTTTTTTTTAAGTAAATCATCACAAATCCACTAAAACCACTTCCTAAATCCACGTTATATGCGGTAGAAATCCTCTGAACTTTTAAATCCACTAGTATCATAGGGTATATGCAGTAGAAATCCTTTGAACTTTTAAATCCACTAATATCATAGGGTAATTAAAAACCTCAATCCAGTAACACCCCCTAAGTTAATCAATAAAAATAAATTAAATAAATACAAATTACATAAATGTATATACCTTCCAAATCTGTACTAATCGCTCTAGGCTTCCACAACAGGATCCTAACGATTGCATAAATCTTTTTTCGGTTTACCATAAACTCGATTGCATATACATATATACTTGTTTTGTAGTGTCATGTACAATTACTATTAATACTTGTGATATTTGTAAGGTTAATCTTCTATCTCATTTTTGGGATATACATTTATAGCGTATGTTTATTTTATAATATAAAGAAGTTTGACCTCAAAATTACTTATCAACATTAACTCGACACGTGTCAAATCAATCAATCAAACTTTGTTTAATTGTCAAAACAAATTTATGTTCATTTATAACGTTAATATTTATAAAGTTATATATAAGCAAAATTTAAGATGAACTTCAGCAAAACATAAGTAAAACCTAAAGAAGATGACTGATTGATGAAGTTACAAATTTACCCTTTTTCGTTTAAAATAAAATCTTTTACTTGTGTCTGGTGGCATTCAAAACGCATACTTGGGATTGGGGGTACTTTAAAATACACTCAAGCCACTACACTACATTAAACTATATCGTATAATCTTTGATCATAATTGTATATAACATATATTTACACAGATTTATACTTGCTTTAAAAAAATATTCATTGCTTCTAAGTTTTAACCTTTAATATTTAAGATGACATTTTAGTTTTCATTATTATTTTTATCATTGGTAATATCTGATTGTGATTTCATTATTTGTAGTATGATTTTATGTTTAGTATTTTATTATATATATATATATATATGCATACGCTTCCAACACGCACCCGTCTCCTAATTTTTCTAAAAAACTCGCTTCTACGCTTCCAAACGATTCCGCTTCCGATTCCTCTTAGGTTTTACTTACAAAAATATGTCTATATCACTAGTCACTACAGTGGCGAGTTTTCGTTTTTGGTAGTAAATTTGTGGATAAGTTTTTCTTTTATGGTAAAATTGCGGGTTTAGATTCTTTTGTCCAAATTAACAAATAAGAGAAACTTATATTTACCTTATTACATATAGATACAGCCAGATTTAGTCACTGATTCGTTTCCAGAGTATCACCAACTAGAAAAGTCCCGAGCGTGGGATAGATTTCTCAAACGAATCATCTTTGAGCTCCGATCCAATTTCAGATATGTCGAGGATTCTTGGCAAAAGAGTGATTCACAACTTCCACAGACTCAATTCTGCTTCTTTCACTTCCGTCTCTGCTTCTTCAATCGAGGAAGGCCAAAATCGTGTCATTGATGCTTCGTTAACTCTCATTCGTGAAAGGGCTAAACTCAAAGTATACACTTTTATCATAAAGCTTTAAACTTTTTCAATTTTTATGGTTCTTGATGCTTCGTTAACTCTCATTTATGAAAGGGCTAAACTCAAAGTATACATTTTTAACATAAAGCTTTAAACTTTTTCAATTTTTATTGTTCTTGATACTTCGTTAGCTCTTATTCGTGGAGGGCTAAACTCAAAGTATACACTTTTATCATAAAGCTTTAAACTTTTTCAAATTTTATTGTTCTTGATGCTTCGTTAACTCTAATTCGTGAAAGGGCTAAACTCAAAGTATACACTTTTATCGTAAAGCTTTGAACTTTCTCATTTTTTATTGTTCTTGATGCTTCGTTAACTCTTATTCGTGAAAGGGCTAATCTCAAAGTATACACTTTTATTGTAAAGCTTTAATCTTTTTCGAAGTCTGTTGTTGTGATTCTGTGTGTGTGTATGTTGTGTAGGGAGAGTTAGTTCGTCTTTTAGGTGGAGCTAAAGCTTCAACATCACTTCTTGGAGTACCACTTGGTCATAACTCTTCTTTTCTTCAAGGTCCTGCCTTTGCTCCTCCTCGTATTAGAGAAGCTATTTGGTGTGGTAGTACAAACTCTGCAACTGAAGAAGGTATCATGGGTTTTCAATAGGAACTTTAAAGTTTCGATTTTTCTTTTCGCATTTGATGGTTTATAAGAGTGAAATGGTCAGGTTTGTGTTGTGGCTAGATCATCCAACTTATGGTATTCATGGTTTGTGCAGTGATATAAGTGTTTGTCTTTGATATTGTTTTGTGGAATATGTTGCAGGGAAGGAGTTAAAGGATCCACGGGTTCTAACTGATGTTGGTGATGTTCCTGTACAAGAGATTAGAGATTGTGGAGTTGATGATGATAGATTGATGAATGTAATAAGTGAATCTGTGAAGTTGGTGATGGAAGAGGTGAATCTATTTGACCATTAGCTTTATTGATATGCCACCTTAGGGTCTTTACCTATTTTAGTATATAAGTTTTGAATCTTCAAATCTGTGGAGAAGTTGTTTTCGATTTTGACATCTTAGTGTTTGAGATCAATACATTTTAGTGTTGTATTAGTCTTTTGATTGACATAGTGGTCTAAGGTTAGTGAAGCTAACAGTCTAAGTATCTGATACTTTGTTTGTTGTGTTAGGAACCATTGCGTCCGCTAGTCTTAGGTGGAGATCATTCCATATCTTATCCTGTTGTGAGAGCGGTTTCTGAGAAGCTTGGAGGGCCTGTGGACATTCTTCATCTTGATGCACATCCCGATATCTATGACTGTTTTGAAGGGAACAAATACTCTCATGCATCTTCATTTGCTCGTATCATGGAAGGTGGCTATGCCCGGCGGCTTTTACAGGCTGGTCCTATTTCTCTGTTGTTTATACATCACAATCTCTGAGAAAGATAATCTCCTAAGGAAGACTAAAACTTTATTGTAGGTTGGAATTAGATCGATAAACGCGGAAGGACGGGAACAGGGCAAGAGGTTTGGAGTAGAACAATATGAGATGCGAACCTTCTCAAGAGATCGCCCTATGTTGGAAAATCTGGTATCTATATCTCTACCTATGTTTTGACTAGAAGAAGAGTATAGATGTAGGGGTGGTCATTCAGTTTGAAATTTGGTTGGCGTTTTTGCATTACTTATTAGAGGTTTTGTGCATTTGGTACATGTCAAGTCATATACTGAATGGGTTTGTACAGAAACTAGGGGAAGGAGTGAAGGGAGTATACATCTCAATAGACGTTGACTGTCTCGATCCAGCATTTGCACCCGGAGTGTCCCACATCGAACCAGGAGGTCTTTCTTTCCGAGACGTCCTTAACATCTTACACAACCTTCAGGCAGATGTTGTCGGGGCTGATGTTGTGGAGTTCAACCCGCAACGTGATACTGTGGACGGTATGACAGCAATGGTTGCAGCTAAGCTTGTTAGAGAATTAGCCGCGAAAATCTCGAAATGAACAAGAATGGTAGTTTGGAGTGTCATGTTTTGTTATGTTTCTATGTTTCATTGTGCAAGTTTGTATCATTCATATAGGTTTTTGAATGCAATACGTCTGGCTCTGTAGACGGACTATCATACAAACATAATATGAATTATGATCTTAGGCTATAATATCAATGTTCATACCTCTTAATCCTCTGTTTTATTCTTCTTTAATTTTCGCGAAACATTGTCGTTAATAATATCATTTTGTCAGTAGAGAACAGTTCATGATCTTAAGTCTTAACCAACCATCGTCCCAGCAGGTGTCTTGGAATCCGATATATCATTCAACATGTGGAAGACTGCTATAAGTAAGAGTTTTCAGGTCCATGGTATGGTTTCAAACAAAGAGCTAGAATAGGGGTAAAAATCTCTCATCAAGAACACCAAAATGCAGAAGGAATGAAAAAAATCAAGATGGGAGAAACCATCGAGCATCTTCGAAGTTTAAGTTGTTGGACGGACCAAGATCGGGGAAGCGTTTGATAGTCTTTGTTGCTAGATTGAACACACTGATGTCCAGGCATGAACGTTCGCAGCCACGGTTACGAGTGAAGTAAATGGAGTTTGGTTCAATACCAAGGTTATGGTCAGCAGGCACGGTGATACCCAAATCCAAAAGCAGGGCCTCGTCACCTAGAGAATCAACCCTCACGGGTTTTAGATTATCATACTTCTTGTAGAGATGGACGGTCCTACGCATTGTTCTTTGGTTACAGATGCTCACGACAAATAAAACCTCTCCTGATATTGTAATAGCAACGTTACTGCTATATGTTAAATCATGAAGACATCTTTGAAGAACAGGTACAAATAGTTTCATCTTGACCACAACTTTGAAACCTTCTTGTCCAGACAAATCAAGTTTTGCAATGTAAGCCAGAGTACTTGTCATTGAGATGTAAATACTGTCACCACGTAGTAGTACTACATCAGCTCTGTTTTGTAGATGTAGCTCGATCCAATCTGGAACCTCACGGTAATGATCTTCGCCGTTCTTGCAAAAGGCTAAAAACTTAGTTGCTTTATGCTTGTAACTCAAGTACCACACAACAAGGTACTCTTCTTTCTTCTCGTCTACCCACAAAAGACCTCTTAGATCTTCCACATTCATGATTTCTTTATCTCCAAGTCTCCTTTGGTCACTTTTGAGCGAGTCTAGAGGTGGAAGATGGATCTTTTTCCCGCTAAACAAATCTATGATACTGAGATCGAGTTTAGAATCAAGAACCAAAAACCAGTTACCTGAGTTGGCCAAGAATCTAATATCTGATAAGTCTCTCTTGGTTTTGTAAACCCTAGCTTCATTAGGGTTGTACAGTGCACAACCACCTTCATGTGGAAACAGCATCAGCCATGGAGATTTATCTATTCGAGGCGACGTTTGTTTCGAACACAAATACCAATTAGGGCTCACGTTCTTAGCGTGGTTGAAGTCGACAAAACTTAGACGTTCGAACACAGATCTTAATATGTCCATAGGAAGCTCCGACCAGTGGACAGAACTAGGAGTGTTCTCCATGTTGTTAGATTATAAAATTTCGTTGAAAAGAGTTTATGGAATCAAAAGCCTATGGAACTGTTGCAATGGAGGTCGAGGTAAGGGAGAGATTAGGGATGTAGCAGAATCTGTTGCTGCTGAAATCGAGTTTTTGAGCAGAACAAAAGGGTTTTCAAAAAATATGTGTAATGCTTCATCTGTAAAGCATTTGGGCCTCTCGATAAGAAGCCCAATGATGTGAAAGAGTTTGGTTTTGGAAAATCATTATATAAAACTTGGCTTTTTTTTTAAAAACTAATGGTTATACCCTTTATACTCCATCTGGTTTTTTTCTAGTTAATATTAGGTCCCCAAATAATATAAGTCTCTTTCATATTTACCAAGTTGCACATCTCGAGCTTCAAGTCAATCTAGGGTTGCTCGATAACTCAAAATTGAGCTTAATCGACGATTTAAAATTAAACTGTTTAACCATAAATTGTTAGTGTTGGGATCGATCGATACTCTTCAAAATTAATCACGGTCGTTACAAGTTTATTGGATAATAATATGAAAATTGTGGTAGAAATGATGTTTTTTACGTGTCCAAATAAAATGAATCAAACTTTTGGTGTCGGCAGCGAGAACAATGACGAAAAAGATGGTAAATAGATCACTTACAAGTGTTACCGGAAAGTATAGGTGAACTGAGAAAGTGAAAGAAAAGTTGGTGTCGGTAGTGACAAGTATATATATATATATATATGTTTCATTGTGCAAGTTTGTAACATTCATATAAAAACTATAATGCAATAAGTTGTAAGATCCCAGTTTGCGGACAGATTTAAATGAATTGATTTGACCACCTACATCACCAAAGTGCATTTATCTTTTCGGTCAATGTTCCTGAGAGAACTCTACAGTTAAGCGTGTCTATGCTGGAGTAGTCAAAGGATGGGTGACCTTCTGGAAAGTGATTGTCGGAACTGTGTGAGTGAGGTCAAAACACTGGGAAAATCATTTGGTGATTTGTAGGGTCCGTAAACAAGTATTTAAGCCCCTCGGATGTAACACACCGGCCGTCGAATATTAATAGACTTATGGGCCTAGTGACAGGACGTGAAACCCATTAAAAAGGTGGACTCATGGGCCTAGTGAAATGACGTAAGGCCCATTAAAAAAAATGGACCCATAGACTGGTGGTGAACGTGGAGCCCACTGGAAAGGTGACAGTCGGGGGTGTTACATAAGTCTGGTTCTGCAGATGGACTATATATGTATCATTTTAAATTAAATGTCAATGAAGGATTAACTATATTATTATTTTCTGTATTTGTTGTTTGATCGGTTCCAAAATCACATTAATGAACAAAGTTACACACAGCGTGTGTGTACACTTAACATGAATATTGGGCAAGATCATGAATGGCTTTGTGATGTATCAATATTCACCATGTTCAAGACTGCTAACTAAGAGTTTTCAAGTCCATTGTATGATTTCAAACACGATCGAGTATAAGCAACTAAACAAAGAGCTAGACACAAAAACCAGAAAAAATGAAAAAAAAATCAAGATGGGAGAAACCATCGAGCATCTTTGATGCTTAAGTTATTGGAGGGACCGAGACCAAGACCGGGGAAGAAGCGTTTGATGGTCTTTGTTGCAAGATTGAACACACAGATGTCTAGGCATGAACTGTCCGGGCCAAGGTTACAAGCACGTCCATCGCGGGTGAAATAGATCGAGTTTGGTTCGATACCAAGTGTATGGTCAGCAGGCACAGTGATACCTAAATCAAGAAGCATGGCCTCATCACCTAGAGAATCAACCTTAACAGCATCGTAATCTTTAGAACCCTTCTTGTAGAGATAAAAGATCCTACTCATTGTACTTTTGTTAACGATGCTCTCGACCAACAAAACCTCTCCTGATAATGTAACAGCAACGTTACAACTATATGTTCTTAAATCATGCAATCTTCGAAATAATGTTTCTATATCCTGGCCGAACATAACTTTGGAACCTTCTTGTCCAGACAAATCATGTTTTGTAACGAGAGCATCATGATATCTTGAGATGTAAATACTGTCACCACGTATTAGTACTATATCACATATGTATTCTAAGTCGATCGAACCTGGAACCTTACGGTAATGATCTTCTCCGTTCTTGCAAAAGGCTAAAGACTCAGTATTCCAACCGAAGTACCACACAACAACATACTCTTCTTTCTTCTCGTCTACCCACAAAAGACCTCTTAGGTCTCCCGCGGTGCCAGCCGAGGAATATCTGGTTCCTTGTCTCCCAAGACTACTTTTGGTCGACATATCTAGAGCTGGAAGATGGATCTTTTTGTCGCTAAACAAATCTATGATACAGAGATCGAGTTTAGAATCAAGAACCAAGAACCAGTTACCTGAGTTGGCCAAGAATCTGATATCTGATAAGTCTCTCTTCGTTTTGTAAACCCTAGCTTCATTAGGGTTGTACAGTGCACAACCACCATCATGTGGAAACAAAATCAGCCATGGAGATTTATCTATTCGAGGCGACGTTTGTTTCGAACACAGATACCAATTCCGGTTCACGAGCTTAGCGCGGTTGAAATCGACAAAACTCAAAAGTTCGAACACAGATCTTAATATGTCCATAGGAAGCTCCGACCATTGGATACAACTAGGAGTACCCTCCATGCTTTTTAATCAAAGTGAATATGGAAGCTGTTGATTAGAAAATTTCGTTGAAAAAGAGTTTATGGAATCAAAAGCAATGAAGATCGAGCTAGGTCAAGGAGATTAGGTATGTAAAAGAATCTATTGTGCTGAAATCAAAAGTTCAGAAATAAGGGGTTTTCAAACAATAGGCGATTTACATATAACCTCCGAGAATACTTGTACGATGCATTTGGGCCTCTCATTAAGAAGCCCATTAATGATGTGAAAGAGTTGGTTTTCGAAACTCAGTATAACTATAATGACTTACATTGTGAAGATACTCATTTGGCTTAGCGTAGTTTACAGCAAAATCTAGAAGACTTAAACTCAAGCTTAACAAGCAGTGAAGACGAAAGACATGTTAAAACAAAACAAAACATGTTAACTACAGACAAAGCAAACCAAGATCGACTTTAAAGTGATATCGCATAACAAGCAAATCATATTTCCTACAACACGCAAACATAAATGAACCAAAAGGCTTGTCTAAGATTTTCCAGATCCAAGAATCATATTTGGATTCTATAAAATTATCTTCTTAATACCTTAAAGATCATATGAAGATAAGGTTTCAAAATAGAAACTATTGAGTAAGAAGAGAGTCATCTAGTATAGGATACTCCAAGAAACCCAACAAACCACCTTCCTCTGCTTCCCACAATAACGGACCAATGTTTGAAGTGAAGATCAAGACACTAAAGTTGTTTGATTATGCAAAAAAATTAAATCTTTAGTTTTGAATGTCTGAAACAAGACCTGACAACAAAACAGACCTATGGACTGAGCTGATCATGCGTAACCTTGTCTAGGCGTTAAACTTATGCTTGTAAAATTGCTTGTTTCTCTATAATAATTGTTTTATTTGTGGAATCTATAAACTTGTATGACATTAAGAATTTATTTGATGGGCATCAACCATAATTTAATAAGTTGCGATAGTTGTTATTTTTTATTTTACAATCAAAAATAACATAAACATACTTTTACTTGATATGTTTTTCTTTTTATGTTAATTTTTTTATCTTTGTAATTTTTTTATCAAACTTATTTTTCGAAAAATTAAATTATTTTTGTCAAATAAAACATTTTGTCAGACTCATTTTAGGGTAAAAAATTAATGGTGTTTGAGTGTCATTTTGTGAACAAAATAGTCGTAATTTCTTAAAGAAATTTATTAAAAGTTAGTCGATAATTATCTTTACATTAATAAATTTGCCATTCTTATAATGATCAAAAGAGTCATCGTCTTAGAAAAAATACTTCCTTTATTTCTTTTGTTCTTATCTCTTTGATTTCTCTCCCCTCTTATACATCCAATGTTGCATCAACCGCATTATTTTATCACCATCACTTTATTTGGGTTCTTTGAGTAAATCTCTTATAGTCATCATCTTTTCTTTCACAATATCTCTTCTCACCATCACCGCTCTTTCGATCTAATATTTTATCATCGTCAATCCATCATAACATCTCCTTTCTCTATCATCACTCGCCATGATATGCTGTGGATCCTACTAATCACTGCATATTGATTAGGTCTCTCTCTCCCTCTAATTGCATAATATCTATCTTTAAATCTTGTCGAATCCCAGTCTCTTCTATATTATCTAAATTTAGTTGGATCTTTATATAATTTCTATGTCATTCTTTTTAACGTCCATCATTTTTTGGTCACATGCTATTTTTTCGAAATACATGAGATAACAATATGTCTCTATTCTTAACACGATATTTTTTCATATTACACGTTATTTATTAGGATTACATGTTATTTTTTCAAAAAAAAAATTTCTTAATTCTAAAAACGCATTACTTTTACAAAAAAAAAAACCCGGATCTTTTTCACTAAGACATATTTTTGTTAAATAAAATTTATTTTTCACTTAATCTCACAGAATAATTATATTTCATCAACACTCATCCCGAAATACCATTTTTATTTTTTCAAGTCTCGCGTTATTATTATTTATTCAATGTTTTCCTCGAAATTACAATACACTCCCATGATTGTTTCTCTATAAATTAGAAACGTCCTAGTACAATTTTTCAGTTACCAAATAGAATTATTTTATCTAGTTTCAATTTTCAAAAATAGTGTTCTACAATTAAGATTCAATAGTTTGTGCATTGAATAAAAATGATAGTTTCCTATAACTACTATAGTTGATTTCATACTTTGACTAATTTATTTTTCAAAAATGACATAGAATCTATGTCCTTTTACATTAATGTTCAAATTGTTTTTTTCTTTTTTTTTTGGTATGAGTGTTAAGTTTATCATATTGTGTTCAAAGTTCAAACAATTTTTTTTTGGTATGAGTGTTAAGTTGATTATGTATTTTGTGTTATAGCTTGACCACAACAAGTTCAAAGTTGCAAACATTAAGATAAACATTCATATTTTAATGCAATCTGATCAGCACCATCTTTATTTTGTATATATATATATATGCTCACATCATGCACTCACAAAAACATATTCTTAAATGAAAATTAGAAGATAAAACATAAACTAGTATTACTCTTAAATTTCTGTTCATTCTCTGTCTTTCTCTAATCTAACAAACTCATATTTTGTTTCCAAAAATGAGTTCGAAGAAAACAAAAGGAAGGCAAAAGATAAAGATAAAGAAAATTGAGAGAGAAGATGACAGACTGGTCACATTGTCGAAGAGAAAAAATGGTATCTACACAAAGCTTTGTGAGCTCTCTGTTCTCGGCGACGTTAACATTGCATTTCTCGGGTACACTGGCTCTAGAAAGCCATATACATTTGGCAGTCCATCGTTACATGACGTCGTGGAACGATTTCTCAATGGTGAAGCCTCAACGTCCTCTTCTTCTTTGCAACGACCGGTTGATAGTGCAAATAAAGCGAAGATTCAAGACCTTTGCAAATTGTATAATAATATGATGGATGGGGCACGTGCTGAGGAAGCAAAAGCAACAGAGGCAACTGCGTCCTTGGAACCGTTGCAAGAAGATGCGTGGTGGAAAGTGCCTCTGGAAGAGGTGAAGGATCAAGAAGAGATGAAACAGTTGCTCGAGAGGTTTGAAGGGCTCTATGAGAAGCTGTGTTATGAGCTTGCTGCAAGGAGCGAGAGAAACGATACTGCAGAAAATGACAAATGATCTATACCTCACTAGTATATTATTTGTTTTTTTGTGTGTTTTTGTGTGGTTGTGTTGTTGCCTGGTTGTGTGGTTCTGTTGTTGCGATATTGTGTTGATGTGCTATCTTTTTTATATATAATTATGAATTGTTTCTTCTTAAATTTGTACTATTTTCTAATACATTCAATGTGATGGAATTAAAATATATTTTCAATGTCATTTGGGAAAATTAATGAAAAACAGTAATAGATAAAACTTGGTTTAAAACGACGATTCCTACTATCTCATTCAATATTTTAATACAATTTTTTCTTAACATCCCTGATATATTAATTGAGAAATACACTTGAAAAATCTTACTCGCACGTCTAATAATAAAAATGTCATACTAATTTGTTGCTCTTAGAGAGCTTCTCTTTCTTTTTTTTCTTTGGGGAGTGGAAGGGAAAAATCCTCCATAATTTATATAATAAAAAACAGTTTAGGCTCACAAACAACCATAGTGTGAAGTCGCTAACCCATCTTAACCGTAACCTTATAATAATGGTTAAAACCGTAACTTTTAATCGTAAAAGTATATCAATTACAGTTACTAATTGTAATGGTTGTTAGCCGTACCCGTATCAAAACCGTTTGTTAAATGTACGGTTAACCACATAATTTACCGTACATTAATCGCATAGTTTACCGTACGGTTAACCGCATAGTTAACCGTGCTGTTAAATCTTCACAATAAATTATTTCATAGAAATAGTATTTCAAATGGTTTAATATGTCGACAAGTAAATCTAATCCATACTATTACTCATTTACGATAATCAAATAAAAATTATTTAATTTTAAGTATTTGTAGATTTGTTTGATAAGAATAATGTATCTATTTGAGATATAAATTAAAATTTTACTAAACTCCTCTAAACATAAATGGAAATAAAAAATTTCAATTTGCATATTTTTTTTTCATTAAAAAATTTTATGCTATTTATACAAAATATGTGATGGTTATAATTATTAATTTTCAATAATTTAAAAACACTATTATCATCTACACTATTTCAAGAAAATATTAATTGCAAGCATTGAAATTGACATTGGAATAACTAAAACAGTGTTTAGGTGCTCATTTATAAATAATTATTTTATTTGTGGAATCTATAAACTTGTATGAGATTAAGAATTCATTTGATGGGCATCAACCATTATTTAATAAGTTGCGATAGTTGTTATTTTTTATTTTACAATCAAAAATAACATAAACATACTTATACTTGATATGTTTTTCTTTTTATGTTAATATTTTTATCTTTGTAAATTTTTTCTCAAACTTATTTTTTGAAAAATTAAATTATTTTTGTCAAATAAAACATTTTGTCAGACTCATTTTAGGGTAAGAAATTAATGGTGTTTGAGTGTCATTTTGTGAACAAAATAGTCGTAATTTTTTTAAGAAATTTATTAAAAGTTAGTCGATAATTATCTTTACATTAATAAGTTTGCCATTCTTATAATGATCAAAAAAGTCATCGTCTTAGAAAAAATACTTTCTTTGTTTCTTTTGTTCTTATCTCTTTGATTTTTCTCCCCTCTTCTACATCCAATGTTGCATCAACCGCATTATTTTATCACCATCACTTTATTTGGATTCTTTGAGTAAATCTCTTATAGTCATCATCTTTTCTTTCACAATATCTCTTCTCACCATCACCGCTCTTTCGATCTAATATTTTATCATCGTCAATCCATCCTAACATCTCCTTTCTCTATCATCACTCGTCATGATATGCCGTGGATCCTACTAATCACTGCATATTGATTAGGTCTCTCTCTCTCCCTCTAATTGCATAATATCTATCCTTAAATCTCGTCGAATCTTAGTGTCTTCTATATTATCTAAATTTAGTTGGATCCTAATCTCATATATAATTTCTATGTCATTCTTTTTAACGTCCATTATTTTTTGGGCACATGCTATTTTTTCGAAATACATGAGATAACAATATGTCTCTCTTCTTAACACGATATTTTTTCATATTACACGTTGTTTATTAGGATTACATGTTATTTTTTCAAAAAAAATATATTTCTTAATTCTAAAAACGCATTACTTTTACAAAAAAAAACCTTGATCTTTTTCTCTAAGACATATTTTTGTTAAATAAAATTTATTTTTCGCTTAATCTCACAGAATATTTATATTTCATCAACACTCATCCCGAAATACCATTTATATTTTTTCAAGTCTCGCGTTATTATTATTTATTCAATGTTTTCCTCGAAATTACAATACACTCCCATGATTGTTTCTCTATAAATTAGATACGTCCTAGTACAATTTTTCAGTTACCAAATAGAATTATTTTATCTAGCTTCAATTTTCAAAAATAGTGTTCTACAATTAAGATTCAATAGTTTGTGCATTGAATAAAAATGATAGTTTCCTATAACTACTATAGTTGATTTCATACTTTGACTAAATTTTTTTCCAAAAATGACATAGAATCTATGTCCTTTTACATTAATGTTCAAAATTGTTTTTTTTCTTTTTTTTTTGGTATGAGTGTTAAGTTTATCATATTGTGTTCAAAGTTCAAGCATTTTTTTTTTGGTATGAGTGTTAAGTTGATTATGTATTTTGTGTTATAGCTTGACCACAACAAGTTCAAAGTTGCAAACATTAAGATAAACATTCATGAATACCATAAATCTAAGAATTGACTATTTTAAGGCAATCTAATCAGCACCATCTTTATTTTGTACATACACATCATGCACTCACAAAAACATATTCTTAAATTGAAATAAGAAAATAAAACATAAACTAGTATTACTCTTAAATTTCTGTTTGTTCTCTGTCTTCCTCTAATCTAACAAACTCATATTTTACTTCCAAAAATGAGCTCGAAGAAAACAAAAGGAAGGCAAAAGATGAAGATAAAGAAAATTGAGAGAGAAGATGACAGACTGGTCACATTGTCGAAGAGAAAAAATGGTATCTACACAAAGCTCTGTGAGCTCTCTGTTCTCTGCGACGTTAACGTTGCATTTCTCGGGTACACCGGCTCTGGAAAGCCATATACATTTGGCAATCCATCGTTCCATGCCGTCGTGGAACGATTTCTCAATGGCGAAACCTCAACGTCCTCTTCTTCTTTGCAACAACCGGTTGATAGTGACAATAAAGCAAAGATTCAAGAGCTTTGCAAATTGTACAACAATATGATGGATGGGGCACGTGCTGAGGAAGCAAAAGCAACAGAGGCAGCTGCGTCCGTGGAACCGTTGTCAGAAGATGCGTGGTGGAAAGTGCCTCTGGAAGAGGTCAAGGATCAAGAAAAGATAAAACATTTGCTCGATAGGTTTGAAGGGCTCTATGAGAAACTGTGTTATGAACTTGCTGCAAGGAGCGAGAGAAACGATACTGCAGAAAATAACTAATGATCTATACCTCATTAATATATTATTTGTTGTGTTTTTTTGTGTTTTTGTGTGGTTGTGTTGTTGCCTGGTTGTGGTTCTGTTGTTGCGATATTTAAATATTTAAATATTCAGTGTTAGTTACTGGAGAAAATAAATATTTCGAGGGGATTTCAGAATCTCAAATACTGACCGATCGGTGGTTTTACGTCGAAGCTGAGAAAAATCGGTAAGATTTCAAATCGATGATGAAGGAATCGTCGTATTAAAAACGGCAGCGTTTGGGGTCTGTTTCTTTTTCGTTTGTACTACTACTAAACTGATTGATTTTTGTACAAATACATGTAAATAAAATATATGTTTTTTTTTTGTCATCTAAATTAAATATATGTTGTTAAACGATAAATATGGAATTGGAATTTTTGAATCTATTATTTTATAACAAGTGTTTCTAGTCTGAGATGCTTGGCAAAGTGCTTAAGCTAATATCACAACTAGGACAGTAATAATACTGATAAAAACATCAGTTTGCGAAATAAACTCTTGTCATAAGAACCGAGTTGATTAAAAAAAAAGCTTAAGACGAAATCATAAAGAAGAGATAATAAAAGTCTAAATAGAAAAATTAAATTGCAATCATGTGCAATATTTAGTCGACTTCCTCCATCTTGCTACCTTCGGCATCAGCATCATCTTCAAGAGGAGGCATCTCAGCATCGGCTTCAACGGCATCATCCTCGTCGATGCTCAATCCAAGCTTCAACATCCTGTGGATCCTGCTTCCGAAAGTGTTGGGCTCGTCGAGGCTGAAACCTGAAGTGAGAAGAGCTGTCTCAAAGAGGAGAAGCACAAGATCCTTCACAGACTTGTCGTTCTTGTCCGCATCAGCTCTCTTTCTCAGCTCGTCCATGATAGAGTTCTCTGGGTTAATCTCCATTGTCTTCTTGCTCGACATGTAACCAGCCATGCTGCTATCCCTCAAAGCTTGTGCTTTCATGATCCT
>NW_006238918.1:12318113-12318301 GCF_000375325.1 Capsella rubella
ACGGTCAGAGACGATCACCTTCTCCACCTTGTCTCCCAAAACGTCCTTGATCACTTTGCACAGTCCCTCAAACTTCTCCTTAAGCTCTTCTTTCTTCTTCTTCTCGTCTTCAGTCTCTTCCAGTTTCAGACCTTCCTTGGTTGCAGAGACAAGCTTTTTCCCCTCAAATTCCTTGAGCTGACCAATGG
>NW_006238918.1:12318410-12321464 GCF_000375325.1 Capsella rubella
GAAGATATCGTTCTGACCTTCCTTCATCCTGGTCACATAGTCCTTCAGACTGGTCAACTCATCACCACTCTTGGTTGAGTGGTAGCGGAGCAACTCAGCGATCTTTGTCCTGTTTTGTGAGTCCTCGTGGATACCAAGCTTGAGGTTCTTAGAGAAAGCCTCATAGAACTTGTTGTAGTCCTCCTTGTTCTCAGCAATCTCAAAGAAGAGCTCAATGCACTTCTTCACAAGGTTCTTGCGAATGACCTTGAGGATCTTGTTCTGCTGCAAAGTTTCTCTTGAGATGTTGAGAGGAAGATCTTCAGAGTCGACAATACCCTTGACGAATCCAAGGTACTCAGGAATGATATCTTCACAGTTGTCCATGATGAAGACACGACGGACATAGAGCTTGATGTTGTTGGGCTTCTTCTTAGTGTCAAAGAGATCGAAAGGAGCTCTCTTGGGAACAAAGAGGATAGCTTTGAACTCAAGCTGTCCTTCAACAGAGAAATGCTTCACAGCCAAATGCTCCTCCCAGTCATTGCTCAGACTCTTGTAGAAAGCAGCATACTCCTCCTTGTTGATCTCCTCTGGCTTCCTCATCCAGATAGGTTTCTGCTTGTTCACCAAATCCCACTCATGAGAAACCTCCTTAATCTTCTTCTTTTTCTTCTCCTCCTTTTCTTTCTCCTCATCTACTTCCTCAACCTCTCCTTCCTCATCCTTCTTCTCTTCCTCCTCTTCATCATCAGAAATCTCCTTCTCAATGGTCTTCTCAACCCACAGAGAGATTGGGTAACTGATGAACTCAGAGTGCTTCTTGACCAAATCCTTAAGCCTGCGCTCCTCAATATACTCCATTTGGTCTTCCTTAAGGTAAAGGGTCATCTTGGTACCTCTACCAAGAGGCTCACCAGAGGTGTCTCTGGTAACAGTGAAAGACCCACCAGCCTGTGATTCCCACACATACTGCTCATCGTCATTGTGTTTGGTTGTAACAACAACCTTGTCAGCAACCTAGTAAGCTGAGTAGAAACCAACACCAAACTGCCCAATCATGCTAACATCAGCACCAGCAGCCAATGCTTCCATGAACTCCTTGGTACCAGACCTCGCAATCGTTCCAAGATTGTTAACCAAATCTGTACAATGCAACAAAAACGCATTAGCCAACACAGAGATGCAACACCTAAGAAAACAACAACAGATATACGTACCAGCCTTAGTCATCCCGACACCACTATCAATAATGGTCAAGGTGTTGTTAGTCTTGTCAGGAATGATATGAATGAAAAGCTCAGGCTGACCATCGAGCTTCCTCTTGTCCGTCAAGGACTCGAATCTAATCTTGTCCAAAGCCTATTTCACCAAAACAAAACACTCAAATCGTTTAAGTAATAATTACACAGACAGAACACAAACAAATCTAACTATATACAATCCGGAACTTGGTAATATAACAAGACACTGCTTAATCCTAATTTTAACCTAAATCTGCAAAATCAATCCAAGAAGATGATAAAAAGAAGATAGTGAGAGATCGTACATCGGAGGAGTTACTGATGAGCTCACGGAGGAAGATCTCCTTGTTGGAGTAGAAGGTGTTGATGATAAGCGAGAGCAACTGGTTGATCTCAGCTTGGAAAGCAAATGTTTCTGCGTCCGCCATTGTCACTGACCGGAAAAAATCAAAAAGCTATGAATCGGAATTGAGAGCAAAAGCAATTACAGTAGTAAGAGAAGTATACAGGAATAATTGGTAATATAGTACGTTTTCAAAACATAATATGCTATTTGATACATTCACTATTTATAATTTGCAAAATACACATAGTTCACTTTTGCACACAGCCCTTGCCATTATTATATCCATTTATTTACTATTAATGCCACTGAACATTTATCCCCCCAAACCGAAGAGATCAACTCCCACTTTTAATTAATATTTTTTTTTTCTTTTTTATTAAATTTCCCCTTCAATCTTAAAACTAAAATACTAGTAAATGAAAATTTGAATTTTTAAAAATTTCAGATATATAAAAATCTATGTTTTTTCTCTATTATATGATATGCATTTTGTTTGATGATTTTATTTGATAATAACAAATAATTTTTATAAATTTTAGATCTGTACAACTTACTAAGTGTACAGATGTAATCCGTACAACCTAAAACGTGTATATATGTACATCTGTACAACTTAATAAGTGTACATATATTAGTGTACATGTAGTAAACAATTGTATATGTATTTGTACAATAGGATATATGTACAAATACAATTGTACAGATCAAATTGTACACTTATTATATGTACAGAAAAATGTAAGTATAACAACTGTATACAATAATATATGTACATATATAATTGTATATATATTGACTATTATATTGTATTGTACACGTATTTGTACAATAGGATATATGTACAAATACAATTGTACAGATCAAACTGTACACTTATTATATGTACAAAAAATGTATGTATAACAGCTGTATACAAAAATATATGTACAGATATAATTGTATATATATAGACTATTATATAAATTTAAAATTATTTAACAAAATGCATATCAAATTGTAGAGAAAAAAACATAGATTTTTTTGTTTGTGAAAAATATCAAAAATAATATATATATTGGTGAACATTTTAGTTATTAGATTGGAATGGTGTAATAAAAAGAAAAAGAAAATAATTAAAAAAAAAATCTATTACACACCTTTCTTTCTCTCCAAAACAAACGACTCACACGAACAAACACATGCCCTATTTTTGTCTTTTCACCCAACAACCTCTTACCCCACACAAAATTCTATTACACACAACCCTTATTACACAACACCTATTTTGCAAATTATGAATAGGAAATGTACTAAATAGCATATATTGTTTCAAAAACGTACTAAACAACAAATTTACCCTATCTTATTATATAAACCTTGGTTTTCAAAGTCAGCCATTAACAAGATCGTGACACGTGTCAATTATAAATGATAAGATTTTGACACGTGTCATAACTAATTTTGTTAATATTTGGATAAAATAGACATATTATTAACCCTATCGAA
>NW_006238918.1:12321564-12322474 GCF_000375325.1 Capsella rubella
AAACTATTTAGTATATATATTTTGATTACCGTATTATTTTAAATATTTTAAATTAATATAGTTTGGATGTTTGATGTTATATTTTATATATATATGTTTCCAACACGTTTCCATATCTTAATTTCATAAAAAAACTCGTTTCTCGTTTCCAAAACGTTTTGTTTCCGCGTATCCGTTTCCGTTTCCATGCATTTACATCTTCTTTTAATTAATTTGGTAATTTACTTCTTAGTTTTTGTTTGATAATTTACTATTTTTAAAACCAAAAATTTAATAAAATAAGTTTGCTGTATTTTAATTTTTCTATAACTTTTGTTCTTTTGTTTTTACCTAACTCTTTCATATGTCCAGTTTTACAAATACCAAATTAGTATATATCTTCTCAAATTAAAAAGTAAAATATCAACAACAACATGATAATATTTTTTTTTAAAAGAACAAGAATAAAACACATATTTCTAGATTATTGTGGGGAGATTCATAAAAAAATAGAGCATATCTATATAAAAAATAGATTAGGTTATTAGTTTTTATTATAAGATACTAATTATTTTATTTTAATAAAATTAATGACTAAAGTTTAATAGTTTTTTATAAGTTGGAATATCTCACCATTTAACTAAAACCAAATAAAATCGAATAACTGGACTATATAAAATTTGTAATCAAACATATAATATCATCGAATTCACAAACTAACATAAAACTAGGATTGACTTCAAACTATTAACACATGACAAAACAGAACATATAAATTCAAATATAGAGCAAAGTCGAATTCAAAATCAAACTTAAAACCAAAATCTTTTATTTTTTTGCTTTCATGATGAACCAACTAATTTTTTTTTTGTCAATAACTAATTATTACTTGGTAGACTCAAATAAACCAAAACAAGAGAACATACCGTTT
>NW_006238918.1:12323707-12324040 GCF_000375325.1 Capsella rubella
ATTAAACGAGATTATATGTCGAAACTTGGTTTTTAAATTTACTAACTCACGTAATCATGATAAGTGTCAAGTAAAAACATAAGTTGTCGCAACATGTTATATCTAATTTGTTAATATTAAGATACAAATAGAATTTTAAAATAACATTAAAAATAATTATAAAAAATTAAAGAGAATTTTTGAGAAATACCCCTTTTTGTGTACCACTTTTCAAAAATACCTCCTTTATCTAGAGAATTTTTGAAAAATACCCCCTTTATCTATCCATTTTCAAAAATACCCCTTTTTAAATATAAAAAATGATAAAGTTTTATATAGTTTATAAGGTACTTC
>NW_006238918.1:12324140-12327452 GCF_000375325.1 Capsella rubella
TAAACATGATTTTATACCCCCAAAAATGTATAACAACTTATTAGTATTAATATTTATTTGTTGAGAAATCAAAGATATATAAATAAAAAAAACTCCATTGTCTCTTGTAATAATTTACAGAAAAAAATAGTTTCTAAGATTTTACTCATAATTTTCACAATTTTTTTAGTTCGTTTTTGTTAAATGAACTTTAGTAAAACAAATATAAACAATATGTCTGCATAGAAAACTATATATTTTTTTTATTGGTTAGTTTAGCTAACAGGAAATAAATAACAAACATAAAACAAAAATGTAAATTGAAAACCTAAAAAGAAAAGGAAACTAAAAAATTACGAATGGGATTATCACAATTTTGTATTTTATTTTGTATTTTATTTTATGTTATATCTTATGAAAGGTATCCACCACATCCCTATATATATACACTAGTATAGTACCCGTCCGATGGACGGGTTCTCTTTGTTTAAAATTAAATTAAAATTAAAATTTATTATAACTTATAAAAAATAATTCTTAATTTTTTTGAAAAAAATAAGAGAAATTAATTTCATTTGGAAAGAGATTTTATTGGGTTTGAAGTATCAAATAAACGTGTGTATATATATATCTCTCTTAAAATTCGTTATTATATGTTAATTATAAAAATCTAGTAATGTCAAATTGACAATCATCAAAACATTTGGGAGCTATTTGGGAGCTATTAACCATTACTCATAATATTGCTAAAATATTTTAAAAAAACTTAATTTAGCAATTATCCTCTAAAACATGATTATACCATTTTGTAAAAAAAAAAATTTCGTAACTTTCAATTTTTCAAAAAAATCATTTTCAGACTATGAAAATTAATTAATAATTATTTAATATGATGGTAAAGTTTTTTCAAATTAACATTAATCTAAAATATGATGTTAAATACACATATAGTCATTTGTAAATATATTCATATAAACAACGCAAATGAACATAAAGATTCTAAAATAAATTATAGCATCGTTGAGGATAACATTAAAAAAAATTTCAAATATGAATTATAAAAAACTACATATTTTCTTTAAAAATATTTTAAAATTGTAAAACCTAAATCTCATTGCTCTTTAATAAACCCAAACCGATAAATTATCTCGTATAATTATAAAATCTAAACTATAATGCACATTTATAAACTCAACATATAACCCTTATAATTGTAAAACCTACAACTCGCAAAACCAAAAATTAGGTTAATAGTTGAAGGAGAATTTTTGAGAAATACCTCTTTTGGTGTACCCCTTTTAAAAATACACCAATTTTCTATCCATTTTAAAAATATCCCTTTTCAAATATGAAAAATTGTAAACTTTTATATAGTTTATAAGGTACATCTAGATCATCATTAGTATTGTGAGACTCAATACAAATATTTATAAAGTTTTAAAAAAGTTCTAAACGGCATTTATAAGATTTTATAAGATTTTTATAAGATTTACAAAGTTTTTATATGTTTTTTAAATAATTTTTTTTTAACTTTTTTAAAAGGTATTTATATGGTATTTAAAATTTACACACATAGAAAGATAATTTGTGTCTTAATATATAAGCTTACACATTTTTTTTTTATAAATATCAATTTTTTTAATTTTTAATTTATCAAATATACCCTTTTTCCATACCGCTTTTTAAAAATACTCCTATTTCAAACTTTATAAAAACAAACCACTATAAATGTTGAAATTTATCCAAATATGTGTGTAAACTTATAAGTATACACACAAATTACCTTTATATATGTTTAAATTTTTATATATCTTTCATAAATAGCGTAAAACAACTTATAAATACCTTTTAACCTTTTAAAAACCACTTTAAAACCTTATAAAACTTGTAAAAACGATTTAAAATCTTTGAAAACATTATAAAATATTTGTATCAAATTTCCAAGTAGTAGTTATTATATAGAAGTACCTTATAAACCATATAAAACTTTATAATTTTTCATATTTAAACATGGATATTTTTGAAAATGGATAGATAAAGGGGGGAATTTCAAAAATACCCCTTTTCATATACCTCTTTTTAAAAATACCCCCTTTTCAAACTTTATCAAAAACCCCACTAAAAATGTTGAAATTTATCCAAATATGTGTGTAAGCTTATAAATATATACACAAATTACTTTTATATGTGTCTACAACTATATACACCTTTCATAAATAGCGTAAAAATAAATTATAAAAACCTTATAAAAACCGTATAAACCCTTTTAAAAACCTTTTAAAAACCTTATAAAATTTATAAAAACGATTTAAAACTATTTAAAACATTTTAAAATATTTTTATCGAATCTTCCAGTAGTAGTTATTATATAGAAGTACCTTATAAACTATATAAAACTTTATAATTTTTTATATTTAAAAAGGGGTATTTTTGAAAATGGATAGATAAAGGGGGTATTTTTCAAAAATTCTCTAGATAAAGGAGGTATTTTTGAAAAGTGGTACACAAAAAGGGGTATTTCTCAAAAATTCTCTTTAATTTTTTATAATTATTTTTAATGTTATTTTAAAATTCTATTTGTATCTTAATATTAACAAATTAGATATAACATGTTGCGACAACTTATGTTTTTACTTGACACTTATCATGATTACGTGAGTTAGTAAATTTAAAAACCAAGTTTCGACATATAATCTCGTTTAATTGTTAAACTTAAACCATAATTTTAATTTATAAAGATAAACCATAATTCTTATTTATCATTTATATACCCAAACCAACAAATAACCTGATTTAATTGTAAAATTAAAGTTTAAACCTTAATCCTCTTCGGTAAACAAAAACCGCCATATATTCTTGTTAATTATAAATTTTAAATCCCTATCTTATTAATAAACCAAATTGATATAACTGAAATCAGGTTATTTGTTTAATTTTATTAATAATTTTTAATATGTAATTCATTATTATATTTATTTTATATATTTTCTTTTTCGATAGGGTTAATAATATGTCTATTTTATCCAAATATTAACAAAATTAGTTATGACACGTGTCAAAATCTTATCATTTATAATTGACACGTGTCACGATCTTGTTAATGGCTGACTTTGAAAACCAAGGTTTATATAATAATAAGATAGGGTAAATTTGTTGTTTAGTACGTTTTTGAAACAATATATGCTATTTAGTACATTTCCTATTCATAATTTGCAAAATAGGTGTTGTGTAATAAGGGTTGTGTGTAATAGAATTTTGTGTGGGGTAAGAGGTTGTTGGGTGAAAAGACAAAAATAGGGCATGTGTTTGTTCGTGTGAGTCGTTTGTTTTGGA
>NW_006238918.1:12327552-12327777 GCF_000375325.1 Capsella rubella
CATAAAATAAAATACAAAATAAAATACAAAATTGTGATAATCCCATTCGTAATTTTTTAGTTTCCTTTTCTTTTTAGGTTTTCAATTTACATTTTTGTTTTATGTTTGTTATTTATTTCCTGTTAGCTAAACTAACCAATAAAAAAAATATATAGTTTTCTATGCAGACATATTGTTTATATTTGTTTTACTAAAGTTCATTTAACAAAAACGAACTAAAAAAAT
>NW_006238918.1:12327877-12345648 GCF_000375325.1 Capsella rubella
TTTACTTTTTAATTTGAGAAGATATATACTAATTTGGTATTTGTAAAACTGGACATATGAAAGAGTTAGGTAAAAACAAAAGAACAAAAGTTATAGAAAAATTAAAATACAGCAAACTTATTTTATTAAATTTTTGGTTTTAAAAATAGTAAATTATCAAACAAAAACTAAGAAGTAAATTACCAAATTAATTAAAAGAAGATGTAAATGCATGGAAACGGAAACGGATACGCGGAAACAAAACGTTTTGGAAACGAGAAACGAGTTTTTTTATGAAATTAAGATATGGAAACGTGTTGGAAACATATATATATAAAATATAACATCAAACATCCAAACTATATTAATTTAAAATATTTAAAATAATACGGTAATCAAAATATATATACTAAATAGTTTAACTAAAAGATAAATATTAAGTCTCACCAAAAAAAAACTATAACTATTAAAACACTGAAATCCAAAATTTAGATTTTAACATATCATATATTATTGTATATGTGTATTTAAATTAAACAGGTTTTAAAGGTATAAAAGTCATCACTCTATATATTATAAATCAAAATTTTTGTTTATTGAGTTTCTAAACTAGAAGTTTAAGATTTCGTCGGGTTTTCAAAATAGAAACGTGAGTTTCCATCGTGTTTCTAAAAAAAAAAATTAGGAATCATGTTTCTCTTATAATTTCCGAGTTTCCGAGAGTTTCCATGCAACCTAAAACTACACCTGTTCTCAATTAAAATAAATAAATAAGTAAAATACACCTGTTTCCGAAACGAAAATTAAAAAAAAAAAAAAAAGGAAATTGTTTGTATTTTGTATTGTTTTGCTTATCTACTTTTGTAACCTTTTGTTAATTCTATTTAATGTTTATACCATTGACGCATATTTACATTTAAAATTAGCAAATAAGCATTATTTACATTTCCTCTAATCCTACAACTACATAGAAGGATCCAGAAACCTTGTAAAAGTAGTTTCACAGAAAATAAAGGAGAACGAAGGATCTAGAAGAACCCTGCTCACTATATATATTATTTTCTTCTCCTCTTTAATCTCGCATCAATACTTCTCACCCCCCTCTCAAGTCTTTCGCTTTTGCTCTCAATTCCGATTCATAAAACCCTAGCTCGCCGATATTTTCTCCGGTCAGTGACAATGGCGGACGCAGAAACTTTTGCTTTCCAAGCTGAGATTAACCAGTTGCTCTCGCTTATCATCAACACCTTCTACTCCAACAAGGAGATCTTCCTCCGTGAGCTCATCAGTAACTCCTCCGATGTACGATCTCTCTCTCTCCCTCTCAGTCTCTATATGTTTTACTCATTCGATTTGATTTTAGTTGTAGATTTAAGTCTGATTAGGGTTTAGTGTTCTTGTGGATTGGAGTGTTTGAAGTGATAATCTTAAGTGGTGGAGCATGAGTTTATATTCAGATCTGTGGATTTAGGTTTGGTGTTTAAACCATGGAAGGATTTAGCAGTCTATTGATTAGATTTGTATATGTTCTGTGTAACTGGTTTCTAATTACGATTACGTATGTTGTTCTGGTGAAAAAACAGGCTTTGGACAAGATTAGGTTCGAGTCCTTGACGGATAAGAGCAAGCTCGATGGTCAGCCTGAGCTTTTCATTCATATCGTTCCTGACAAGACTAACAACACCTTGACCATCATTGATAGTGGTGTCGGGATGACTAAGGCTGGTACGTATATCTGTTGTTTGTTTTCTTAGGTTTTGCATCTCTGTGTTTGATTTGTGTTGGCTAATGCGTTTTTGTTGCATTGTACAGATTTGGTTAACAACCTTGGAACAATTGCGAGGTCTGGTACCAAGGAGTTCATGGAGGCTTTGGCTGCTGGTGCTGATGTTAGCATGATTGGGCAGTTTGGTGTTGGTTTTTACTCGGCTTACTTGGTTGCTGACAAGGTTGTTGTTACAACCAAACACAACGACGATGAGCAGTATGTGTGGGAATCACAAGCTGGTGGGTCTTTCACTGTTACCAGAGACACCTCTGGTGAGCCTCTTGGTAGAGGTACCAAGATGACCCTTTACCTTAAGGAAGACCAAATGGAGTACATTGAGGAGCGCAGGCTTAAGGATTTGGTCAAGAAGCACTCTGAGTTCATCAGTTACCCTATCTCTCTGTGGGTTGAGAAGACCATTGAGAAGGAGATTTCTGATGATGAAGAGGAGGAAGAGAAGAAGGATGAGGAAGGAGAGGTTGAGGAAGTAGATGAGGAGAAAGAAAAGGAGGAGAAGAAAAAGAAGAAGATTAAGGAGGTTTCTCATGAGTGGGATTTGGTGAACAAGCAGAAACCTATCTGGATGAGGAAGCCAGAGGAGATCAACAAGGAGGAGTATGCTGCTTTCTACAAGAGTCTGAGCAATGACTGGGAGGAGCATTTGGCTGTGAAGCATTTCTCTGTTGAAGGACAGCTTGAGTTCAAAGCTATCCTCTTTGTTCCCAAGAGAGCTCCTTTCGATCTCTTTGACACTAAGAAGAAGCCCAACAACATCAAGCTCTATGTCCGTCGTGTCTTCATCATGGACAACTGTGAAGATATCATTCCTGAGTACCTTGGATTCGTCAAGGGTATTGTCGACTCTGAAGATCTTCCTCTCAACATCTCCAGGGAAACGTTGCAGCAGAACAAGATCCTCAAGGTCATTCGCAAGAACCTTGTGAAGAAGTGCATTGAGCTCTTCTTTGAGATTGCTGAGAACAAGGAGGACTACAACAAGTTCTATGAGGCTTTCTCTAAGAACCTCAAGCTTGGTATCCACGAGGACTCACAAAACAGGACAAAGATCGCTGAGTTGCTCCGCTACCACTCAACCAAGAGCGGTGATGAGTTGACCAGTCTGAAGGACTATGTGACAAGGATGAAGGAAGGTCAGAACGATATCTTCTACATAACTGGTGAGAGCAAAAAGGCTGTTGAGAACTCTCCATTCCTTGAGAAGCTCAAGAAGAAGGGTTACGAAGTCCTCTACATGGTTGATGCAATTGACGAGTATGCCATTGGTCAGCTCAAGGAATTTGAGGGGAAAAAGCTTGTCTCTGCAACCAAGGAAGGTCTGAAACTGGAAGAGACTGAAGACGAGAAGAAGAAGAAAGAAGAGCTTAAGGAGAAGTTTGAGGGACTGTGCAAAGTGATCAAGGACGTTTTGGGAGACAAGGTGGAGAAGGTGATCGTCTCTGACCGTGTGGTGGACTCACCGTGCTGTCTTGTAACCGGTGAGTATGGCTGGACCGCTAACATGGAGAGGATCATGAAAGCACAAGCTTTGAGGGATAGCAGCATGGCTGGTTACATGTCGAGCAAGAAGACAATGGAGATTAACCCAGAGAACTCTATCATGGACGAGCTGAGAAAGAGAGCTGATGCGGACAAGAACGACAAGTCTGTGAAGGATCTTGTGCTTCTCCTCTTTGAGACAGCTCTTCTCACTTCAGGTTTCAGCCTCGACGAGCCCAACACTTTCGGAAGCAGGATCCACAGGATGTTGAAGCTTGGATTGAGCATCGACGAGGATGATGCCGTTGAAGCCGATGCTGAGATGCCTCCTCTTGAAGATGATGCTGATGCCGAAGGTAGCAAGATGGAGGAAGTCGACTAAACGTTTATTTGTTTCTCTTTTATATTTTCGTTGAAACTAATGTTTTTATAACAAAAACTCGAAAATGCTCAAAAGTCATAACAAAGCTTATTTATGTTAGGTAGTAACCTAATTATGATTATGTTTTTGATGTGTCTTCATAAACGTGATGAGAGAAATGGTCCGAGTTCTGAGCAACTTGGAGAAAAATTGAAGAATTGTGTGCTAAGCACAATCATAGATGACACGATAGATCCCGAAGAAGAAGAATTTGAGGTCAGTTTTTATGAAGATATGGATGATGGATGATACCAACTCAAAACTTATACCATTTTATAAAAATTGTTATTTCTTAACTGTCAGTGTTTTTAAACAAAAAATCATTCTAGGCTCTGCAATTTATTGTATTTTATCAAAATTAATTAATTATTATTAAATTTGATGGTAGAGTTGTTTCAAATTATTATCAATCTAAAATATAATATTACATGAAAATAAAGTCAGTTGTAAAGAATTTAATATAGAAAAATGCTAATAAACATACCCGTTCCGATAGATCGCGGCGGGATTTTTTCTAGATCAGTTTTCGTTTTTCTCGGACTTTCACGTACTGATCGCATTTTTTCTCGATCAGTTTTTGTTTTTCTCGGATTTTCACGTACTGATCAGATTTTTTCTCGATCAGTTTTCGTTTTTCTCGGACTTTCAAGTACTGATCGCATTTTTTCTCGATCAGTTTTCGTTTTTCTCGGACTTTCACGTACTGATCGCATTTTTCTCGATCATTTTTCATTTTTCTCGATCAATATTGTTGAATCCCATCAATAAAATAATTTTCTTATAACCATAAAATATTATTATACATATGTATTACATTTAAAAATATAAAAAAGAACAATGAAGAAATGAAAAATACATATAAACAAAAAATAAATAAAATTGAAAACAAAAATTTAAATTAAATATTTAATCAAACTCTTACAATGACATCTTAATTGAGTTTTCACCCCATGCAAGAACTTTTTTTTTTAAACAAAGAAAATAATGAAGATATGAGATATGATAGAGGAGGATGTGAGAATGGCTATTTATAGGATAAGAAGTGATGTAAGTTACATTTTTAAATTAATTAAATTAGATGAGTCATTATTATAATTTATAGTGTGTTTAATTGAAATTCAATAAAGAAAACCAATAGTCTTTGAAAATTTATATAATTTTCAGTTACATTTTAGTAGTAAAGTGTGGATTCAAAGTATGAATTGATGTATATGATTAAATGTGTTTTTTGGTAAATAAATATTAAATTTTTTAAAAAATATATATATATCAAATGGAGCAATAAAGAGAGAGTGAAACCTTACATTTATATATATGATTATTGGTTTGGAGTTATGAGAATTGTATTGAATGATTGTCATTAACATTTACTTATATATATATATATATATATATATATATATGTTTTTTTAAATGAAAGGCTTAAATGTTTTTCCACCAATAAGGAGAGAGTGAAACCTTACTTTTATATATATGATTAGAAATTTTTAAAAAAAATTATCTAATCAAAAATATATTGCAGGATTTACCATAAAAGAACAAGATCAAAGGTAGCTAGAACTAGCCATCAATCAAAACCATCAAATTTAAGTGTTGATGAAAATCGGGAGAAACATGTTCTAGACCAAACAAGAAGATCTCTAAAAGCAAAAAAGACAAAGAATTGTGGTAAAAATTCTAATGTTAAGTTATATAACAAGATAGTTATTTATTGTCACATTAGTAGTTGAGATATCATCCAATTTCACATTAATATGTTATAGATTATTTATTTAAATGAAATTACATCAATTAATATATCTCATAGAATCACGTCAACTAATATATGTGTACAAAAGTGTATTGATACGTTAATTACTACTGCCTTTATTTTTTCCAGGAAACAATAAAGAAAAACAAAACAATATGGTAACATGTCATTATTGCAAGACTTTGGTGTGGGAATCAGAAAGTTTAAAACTGAGTGGAAAGGAATTGAAATTTTCAATTTGTTGTCAACAAGGACGAGTTGTCCTACAACGATCTCGACAAACTCCAACTTACTTAGATGATTTATTATCACGGTCAACACTCTTTCGGACTAATATACCAGCATATAATTCAATGCTTGCTTTTACATCAATGGGTGGGAAAATCGATTACGATATCAATTCAGGAAATGGTCCTTTCACTTTTCGTATGCATGGTCAGAATTACCATAAGATTGGATCTTTGCTACCGGTCGAAGGAGATATACCACGTTTTGCAGAGTTATACGTATACGATACTGCTCATGAAGTTCAAAACTGACTCAACACTCTTGCGAAAGGAAAAAATAATGAGTTAGATGAAACAATTATGGGCAGACTAATTGAAATGCTCGACAAATACAATGAGATAGCTAAAGTTTTTAGAATGGCTAGAGATAGATATGAGTCTGGAGCAAATGAAGAATACTCAATTAGATTAATCAAAAATAAAGAATGAGGCAGACAATTTGACCTTCCACAAGGAGAAGAGATTGCGGGACTAATTGTGGGTGACATGTCTATCCCAAATTCTGACAAAGATATAATATGGCATCCTGAAATGGAAAAACCACAGTACATCAGCTTTTTACATCCATCATACATGTCACTACAATATCCTTTGTTGTTTCCACATGGTGAACAAGGATATACTACTAAAAGGTCATACGTTACAATGCGAGAGTATTATGCATACCAAATACATGCTAGATTGACATCTCCGGGGACAATAGTACGTGCAGGCCGTTTATTTCATCAATACGTGGTTGATGCATATACAGCTATCGAACAAGAACGTATGAACTTTTATTTTTTGATTGCGTTACGTTTTTGTGTGAATGACGTAAACCCTAGAGTTTTGGAGAAATTTGAGGAATTTTAAAGCCTTTGTTTTGGGAATTTTAGGGTTTTTGTAATGGAGAACGATAGAATCAGCGAACTTCCGGATTCATTGATCACAACGCATATACTTGTATGGTTTCCGACAAAAGAATCGGTTAAGACAAGTGTTTTATCGACCAGATGGAGAAATCTATGGCTTTATGTTCCCAGACTTGACTTAAACTCCGATGACTTCCAGTTTCTTGACTTGAACAGTGAGTCAAGCTTTCAAAAGTTCAATCTAGATTTCGAGACCCAAGATTTCATGCCTATGACTCTTTATAAGAACAAGACACTGGTATCTTAAAGCTTGTACACGTAATGCTTGAGAATCCAAAGTTTGTTGTTTCTTCTCTACCTTGTCTCAAGATCATGCATCTGCTACGGCCTTTGTGATGGTCCTTTGGTTGTGGAGAAGCTCATCTCAGGATGTCCTGTTCTTGAAGAACTTGAGCTGATCAAGCTTTCTAAGTAATATTTTTACTCGAGAAGTTCTGATGCGTCTGTGTGTGAGGTCTCATACTCTGAAAAGCCTTCGTTTACATTTCGCGGGTTTGGCCGAGAAAAACTACTTTACAAACATGCCTCAATGTTTGATACCGACGCTGGAGTATGTTGATATTAAGAAACATGTGATAAAACATGAAACTGGGATCATCAAACTAGTGAATTACTTTCTTGAGAATTCAGCATTTCTCAAGAAACTGACTCTTCTTCTGTAACCAACCAAGAGCTAGAGAGCTACAAGAAGCTTATTACATCTGTGAAGCTCTCTCCCACATGTCAAGTTATCATACATCTGATGATGAGCATAGTTGAACAATAGTTGTGTAGGAAGGCTCAATTCTCATATTAAATATGCAGTTAAGAATGGTCTTTTGGATTCTTTATCTTCTCTTTCAAGTTAATGTAATTGTAAAGTTTGTTACTTACAAGTCAAGAAGTATTTCTTAGCTTATTACATGTTTTTGATTTATTTTTTCTCTTTTTAATTCTTAGAAATTTGCTAAAAACTTGCATTGGAGTTGGTCTTACATGCATTATTGTGTTCCGTTATCCATTCTTGATCAAGTTCTTACTTTTGCTGTCGGAAACCTATGATAGATGTAAGATTACTTAAGTTTCTTATTACACGTTACTTATTAGGATTACATGTTATTTTTTCAAAAAGAAATTTTTTCTTAATTCTAAAAACGCATAACTTTTACAAAGAAAACCCGGATCTTTTTCACTAAGACATATTTTTTATTAAATAAAATTTATTTTTCGCTTAATCGCACAGAATATTTATATTTTGTCAACACTCACCCCGAAATACCATTATTATTTTTTCAAGTTTTTCAAGTATCGCATTATTATTATTTATTCAATGTTTTCCTCGAAATTACAATACACTCCCATAATTGTTTCTCTATAATTTTGATACGTCCTAGTATAATTTTTCAATTAACAAATAGAATTATTTAATCTAGTTTCAATTTTCAATAATAGTGTTCTACAGTTAAGATTCAATAGTTTGTGCATTGAATAAAAATGATTATTTCCTATAACTACTCTAGTTGATTTCATACTTTGACTAATTTTTTTTCAAAAATAACATAGAATCTAAGTCCTTTTACATTAATGTTCAAAATTGTTTTTTTCTTCTTTTTTTTGGTATGAGTGTTAAGTTTATCATATTGTGTTCAAAGTTCAATTTTTTTTTTGGTATGAGTGTTACGTTGATTATGTATTTTGTGTTATAGCTTGACCACAACAAGTTCAAAGTTGCAAACATTAATATAAACATTCATGAATACCAAAAATCTAAGAATTGACTCTTTTAATGCAATCTAATCAGCACCATCTTTATTTTGTATATATATATATATGCTCACATCATGCACTCACAAAAACATATTCTTAAATTAAAAGAAAATATAAAACATAAACTAGTATTACTCTTAAATTTCGGTTCATTCTCTGTCTTTCTCTAATCTAACAAACTCATATTTTGCTTCCAAAAATGAGTTTGAAGAAAATAAAGGAAGGCAAAAGATAAAGATAAAGAAAATTGAGAGAGAAGAGGACAGATTGGTCACATTGTCAAAGCGAAAAATGGTATCTACACAAAGCTCTGTGAGCTTTCTGTTCTCTGCGACGTTAATGTTGCATTTCTCGAGTACACCGGCCCTGGAAAGCCATCTACATTTGGCAGTCCATCGTTCCATGCCGTCGTGGAACGATTTCTCAATGCCGAAGCCTCATCGCCCTCTTCTTCTTTGCAATGAGCGGTTGATAGTGACAATAAAGCGAAGATTCAAGAGCTTTGCAAATTGTACAACAATATGATGGATGGGGCACGTGCTGAGGAAGCAAAAGCAACGGAGGCAGCTGCGTCCGTGGGGCCGTTGCCAGAAGATGCATGGTGGAAAGTGCCTCTGGAAGAGGTGAAGGATCAAGAAGAGATGAAACAGTTGCTCGAGAGGTTTGAAGGGCTCTATGAGAAGCTGTGTTATGGACTTGCTGCAAGGAGCGAGAGAAACGATACTGCAGAAAATGACAAATGATCTATACCTCATTAGTATATTATTTGTTGTGTTTTTTTGTGTGTTTTTGTGTGGTTGTGTTGTTGCTTGGTTGTGTGGTTTTATAATTATGAATTGTTTTTTCTTAAATTTGTACTATTCTCTAATACATTCAATGTGTTGGAATTAAAAAATATTTTCAATGTAATTTGGGAAAAATAATGAAAAACAGTAATAATTAAAACTTGGTTTAAAACGACGATTCCTACTATCTCATTCAATATTTTAATACAAATTTTTCTTAACATCCCTAATATATTAATTGAGAAACACACTTGAAAAAATCTTACTCGCACGTCTAATAATAAAAATGTCATACTAATTTGTTGCTGTTAGAGAGCTTCTCTTTTTTTTTTCTTTGGGGAGTGGAAGGAAAAAATCCTCCATAATTTATATTTTATATAATAAAACAACAATATAGGCTCACAAACAACCATAGCGTGAAGTCGCTAACCCATGTTAACCGTAACCTTATAATAATGGTTAAAAACCATAATTTTTAATCGTAAAAGTATATCAATTGCAGTTACTAACCGTAATGGTTGTTAGCCGTACCCGTATCAAAACCGTTTGTTAAATGTACAGTTAACCACATACTTTACCGTACATTAATCGCATAGTTTACCGTACGGTTGACCGCATAGTTAACCGTGCTGTTAAATCTTTACAATAAATTATTTCACTGAAATAGTATTTAAAATGGCTTAATATGTCTTAAAAGATCTAACGGTCATGTTCTGATCCTATAGAAACATCTTTCAAAGAACCCTAATACGAAGAGCAATTCAATCAAATTCTTAATTATTAACAATCGACTTCGGAACCCATGAAGAAAAATCAAAGCTTTACCAAAGACTTACCGTACATGAGAAGTAACGTTGAGATTTGACGGCGGACGTAACTCCAGAACAACCACCGGGAAACTCTGTTTCTGCCACTATCCCTCTCTCTCTCTTGTTATTTATTCCCGACACAACCAAAGCTTGTTTATGCCCTAAAAGATCTAAAAGACCATGTTCTGATCCTATGAAAACATCTTTTAAGGAACCCTAATACAAAGATCATGTTCTGATCCTATGAAAATATCTTTTAAAGAACCCTAATACAAAGATCATGTTCTAATCCTATGAAAACATCTTTTAAAGAACCCTAATACAAAGATCATGTTCTAATCCTAATACGAAGAGCCTTTCATCAGATTCCTAATTATTTAACAATCGATTTCGGAACTCATAAAGAAAAATCAAAGCTTTACGAACAACTTACCGTACAAGAGAAGAAACGTTGAGATTTGATGGCAGACGTAACTCCAGAATCACCGGAAGACTCTGTTTATGTTACCATCTCTATCTCTCTCTCTCTCTCTCGTTTCTGTCACGCTTTGTATTCGAAAGAAAAGTTATGTTTGTTGAAGCAAGCGTTGTATTATTGTTTCTTCTGTGACAAACTTGAACTTGGGGAAGGTGAAGAAGAATGAAGATGATTATGAAGTTTTGGTACTTATAAGCGGCCGTCGCAGCATACTTTCTAAGTTCTAACCGTTGTGTGATAACGGCTCTATAACGCAAACTCATTTTTAACTTCTTTAATTAAGTTACTCGTTTGATATTAACTTAATTTACTAATTATTCATTTAATTTTATTCTTTCTACTAACACAAGGTTATGAAAAAAGAAAATTATTCTAATTCTTATTTTGTTGTTTGGGTCGGATCGGGTATTTTGTCTTTGGATTATCCAAAATTCCCAAAAATCAAAATTGTAACATTTAAATATGTCTAAACTATTCAAAAATATAAAAACTATGTTGGAGTAGTCAAAAGATTGATCATGAACTTCCGGGAAGTGATTGTCGGAACTGTGTGAGTGAAGCCAAAATACAGGAAAATATCACGTGGTGATTTATAGGGTCGGTAAACGAGTATTTAAGCCTCTCGTACGTAGCAAACCGACCATCGGATATAAATGAACTCACGGGCCTAATGAGAGGACGTGAGGCCCACTAAAAGAGGTGAGCCCATGGGGGCTGAGAGTAAACACGGGACCACTGGAGAAATGACGATTGAAGTGTTACAGATGTATTCGGGTATCAGGTTTAGGTTCGAGTTTTCGAGTCTTGAGATTTAGAACCTATTCGAATATTTTAAAATTTTGAGTTCGGGTTTGCATCAAGTTTATTGGATTGGATTCATATCGGCACCTCGGGTTTAGAAAGGTTCCTCAGGCCTAATTGTGAGTCCAATTCATTATTATTAATATATATATAAACATAGTATATAAAGAACCACCATATGCTTAATTTACACTAAAGAGTATAAAGAAATGAAAGTGATTTTAGTTTCTTTGTTCTTAACAACGTTCTTAGCCTTTCTCTTCCTAAAACATATCCTCAAAAGAACCACAAAGGTAAACCTACCACCATCTCCGTGGCGGTTTCCGGTGATTGGAAACCTCCACCAGCTCAGCCTTTACCCGCACCGCTCTCTCCGTTCCCTTAGCCTTAGATATGGACCGCTCATGCTTCTCCACTTTGGTCACGTCCCTATTATCCTAGTCTCTTCTGCTGAGGTAGCTCGTGATGTCATGAAAACATATGATCTAAAGTTTGCCAACCGCCCGAAAACAAAAATGGTCGATATACTTCTTAATGGTGGGAGAGATTTGGTCTTTTCTCCCTATGGTGAATATTGGAGGCAGATGAAGGTATATTATTTCTTTAATGTTTTTGTTATAAATTATTAATTTAGAGTTTTGTGTTGTCTTCATGGAGACTATTGGAGATAGATTAAGGTTTTTTATGGAGGTAGATTAAGGTAGACTATTAAATGCCCATTCATATCAACTAATAACCGAATTGATCTGTAAATATACATATATAAAATATTAATTACAATTTTCCTTAATTAGTGTGCCTGTATATTCTTTTGTAACCATCTTGATACTTTTGAAAATTTGCAATCAATCTAATTATTTGCATGCATGTAGAGTATCTGCGTTCAGAATCTCCTCAACAGCAAAACAGTGAGGTCCTTTGAAAATATAAGAGAAGAAGAAATCAATGTGATGATGGAAAAGCTAGAGAAAGCGAGTTCCTCCTCTTCAACGGTGAATCTAAGCGAGCTCATCTCGGATCTTACAAACGATGTTATAACTAGAATTGTCTTCGGGAGAAAATATAGTTTTGAGGAAGGTAGTGACATTTCAAGGGGCATATTGAGGAAGTTCATGGAGCTCTTTGGTGCTTTTCCTCTCGGCGAATACATTCCTAGCTTAGCATGGATCGATAGGGTACGAGGTCTTGATAACAAAGTAGAAGAAGTAAATAACCAGATTGATGGGTTCTTAGAAAGAGTGGTGCAAGAACATGAAGATGCTGATGAAGTGAAGTCAAGTTTTTTTAGTATATTGCTATCGGTGCAAAGAGATAAGACCGCGCAATTTGAGCTCGATAGAAGCGGGTTAAAAATTATGCTCTTTGTAAAGCAAACTCATGTTGTTTCCTTTAAGAATTTTGAAGCTTGCAGAATTAAGTAATGTAATTAATTTGTAATTTTCTTTCTTTATTTAGGATATGTTGCTTGGGGGTTCGGCAACAACTTTTACACTACTTGAATGGACAATGACAGAGCTTATGAGACATCCAGAGTGTATGAAGAAACTCCAAGAGGAGATTCGTTTAATTTCGACGCGTAGTTTACATGTATCGGAGAAGGAAGTTGAGAAAATGAACTATCTACATGTTGTTATTAAGGAGGTTCTTAGGATACATCCGCCCGCTCCATTACTTCCCCGGCTATTGAGTGAAGATGTCAAATTACATGGATATGACATAGCTGCTGGAACACAAGTAAGTCTTAACGGCTTACCAAATTCATGTCTAAATTAAAAAATATATCTGTTGTTGTAAGAGGAAAATTTATTTTGGGGATATAGGTACTAATCAATTTATGGACAATCCAAAGAGACACTAAAACATGGGGACCAGATTCAGAAGAATTTAGGCCGGAGAGGCATTTAGATTCACCTTTGGATTTTCAAGGACAAAATTTCAATTTCATTCCATTTGGATCTGGAAGAAGGGGTTGTCCTGGTATCGAATTTGCCTTGGGTTTGGTCGAGGTGACACTTGCAAACCTTGTGAACCGGTTCGAATGGAGAGTCGAGGGAGGTGGTAAGCCTGATGTTTTTGAAGCTACTGGTATTGAAGTTTGCCGCAAGTTTCCTCTTGTTGTATGTCCATCTTCTACTCTATTCTCTTTGTAAGACCCATTTCTAAAGTACCCAATGTTTTGCCCTAAAATACCAAACTTATGGCTAAACAATTTTTGGCTATGATATATAATATATATGTCCCCTTTTGTAATAACTGCTAGCGGCGGAAGGATAGCTGTCAATTAGGCGGATTGTATGTGGGTTTGTCCGGTCCAAACTATTATGGATGGACCATGGACACGTCTAAACAAAAAACTATCCAATTGGACTAATTAAAGACCCATTCTACCGCAGAACCTGGTCAGAAAAATCCTTAGACAAGTTTTTTTAGTGAAATTGTTTGAAAGAACAAAGTTATTTGAACATATCAAGAGTACTAGTCAAATCTAGTTACAAGACATTATAAACTAAAAAATAGGAAACTTGTAATATAAAGCTTTGTACTACTATACTACTGTTATGTCATAACTCATAAACTAATTAAGAGCACTTCCATCAGTGTTTTTATATGAGAGTTTTAGTATATTTGGTCTGTGAAAGTCTCTAACCGATAAAGATGCTTCAAGTCTTAAGACTAGACGTAAGCATAAATGGATACTAGGAAATTTCTGATTTTCTACGGAACATATTATAGGAAAATAGTAGGAAATACCTGTTTTCATCATTTTCTTACGGAAATTTTGGTAGGAAATGTCCCGTACAAAATTGGTATTGGTGAAATTTTCGTAGGATGATAAATAAAAATGTAAGACATATTAATGATCTATTTGATATCTTGGAATATCAACATATAGTATTATTATAACGATCTAGGTAATCTCTTTATCAATACGAAATATCAATTAGTGATGATAGAGCCTTCGTTTTCATGACATCAATCATATAATTTTCTTAACATTTTTTTAGTGGTAGTTTCTGCATATAAAATCAGGCGACAATAACTTGTCGATAGTGAAAGTATAACAACTATTGTAGTGGTCTTAATAAAGACTACCAATTAGATTCAACAAAGATAGTATTAAATTAAAAGTATTTTTATAAAAATACGATTGATATGGTCATCAAAAGAATAATAAAGTGTTAATCATTGGAAAATAAACATAGTATAGTTTTATATAGACATAGGTAGGTAAATAGATAGGCACGTTTGGGTTGTGTAGCTAGTAGATCTTTGATTGATATCATAACTAATTGGTTGCTTTAATTGCTTAATGATCCACACTTAAGCAAATATGTATTTTAAAACAAGAAGTGGAAGTTCCCTATATATATCGTCTAATGACTCTAATCACATGAATTTTATATGTACACAAGTTTAATAATTAGTCCATGAGATCATAAAAGCAAATACCGAATCTTTCATGCAAAGAAATCTATATATATAAAATTGGCTTTTTCTCTTTTCTCATGATGCCACCTAAGCATCCACATAAACCACATTTTTTTCTACATTAAAATAAATTTAAAACATTCATTTACTGCATATTTATGCTACTTATTTGATTAATAGAAAATTTATATAAATAAAAATAAATTATGTAATAAATGAAATGTTAAATAAGAAATACTTTCATTTTATATTAGTTAGTGGTAATAATATAATTCAACTTTCATTTTAAATTGATCATAGTTTAAAATTTTAAATGTGTTACTGACTTTAAGAATGTAAGTAAATTTTCAATTTATGGTAGAATAAAAACAACATTTATGTAATTGTACATATAAAATCTTAAAGGGGAAAAATAAAATTGAAAGTGAATTATTAGTTTATAACATGATAAAAAGAAAATGATTTTAATCCAAATTTAAATATTGAAAGATAATAATTCAAGAGAAAATAACTATAATATGTTTTGAAAATCAATTAAAAATAAATAAAATATCACAATATGAATAAACAATTAGAAAAATATATATAAACCTCCCGCGCGCAGCGCGAGTCAACTGCTAGTATTTTATATAAAGAAGTGGAAGTTCCCTGTATGTATAGTCTAATCAAATGAAAAAATTATTATATACACAAATTAATAATAGTTAGTCGATGAAATCATAAAAGCAATACCAAATTTTTATTTATAAACTTGATTAGGATCTGCCTACGCACGAATAATTATTTTAAATTTTATAATTGTGTAAAGAAAATAAAAATAAAATTAGATGATACGTGAAATAAAATAAGAAGTTATTTATTTTCATATTTTTAATTGTCTGTTCGGTTGATCTCAATTAGTTTTCCTCACATCGTTTGAAATATTTTGGCTTTATTATTCCTATTTTGGATTAAATATAATTATACATTTTGTTGTTTATGTTTTATAAATTTAACCAATTGATTATCATATTCTTATTTAACTTATAATAACATAATCAAAACAAAATCTACCACTCTTTATGTTTCATAAAATGTGTAATTCTAGATATTTATCTTTGTTTCATAAAAGAATGTCATTGTATTTTTTTCAATGTTTTGTATATACGCTCTCTAATTTACTCTTACCCGAAAATAATTTTCATTGAATTAATCACCTACTATATCATAGATACATATATTTTTTTTTATCAAACTAATACATATATATTTCAAAGTTTTTTTTAATTTTTGTGAAATATGAAAAAATGATATTATTGTAATTTTGTTAATTAGTGGAAAGAAAGAATATTTAAATCATAAAATTTTGAAACGAAACATTTATGATAATACTTAATATAGTCTACCAATATAAAGTAGTTATTTGTTCAAAAAAAAATTAAAAAAGTTAAAGATTATGATTTAATTTGCAGTACACCATAAAACAATGTTTTTTACGCCATTATGACTGAATTAACTTTATATGATGTCTAATATTCTAATATTGGTAGTACTAACAAAATATTAAAGTAGTATACGACATATTTACGATTAATGATATTTTTAAATTTCAAGTAATGTCATATCCAAACTCCTTCAGTCATATGACCTAGTCCCGAGGTTATGTAAACGGTACGAACTGATTGATAGAAAAAACTAGGCCTGGGTGTTTGGATATCGAATCGGGTTTGGTTCGGATTTTTTGGTTTTCGGATTTTTTGGATATTGATTCTAACATCGATTCGGGTATTTATAAAATTTGGTTCGGTTTTGGTTCGGATAATTCAGATTTTGGTTCGGTTTGGATATAATTGTAATAATTCAATTTTAAACAAAACTTATCGGATTTATTCGGATATTTTTTAATCCAATTACACTCAAATAATCCATACTATCATATCCAAGTATATATAGAAAATAGAAATGAGGCAAATGACAAGTTAAAAGAACCAACTAACATAATACCATATCAATATATAAAAATGAAGCATAAACTGTATCGATACATAAAAGTTTTAAATAAACCAAAATAAACCATAAATTCCTAATGAAAAAAGTAGCAAAATTCAGTAACAACCTAAATCAAATTGAAAATAAATTTTAAAAAACTTCAAGACGATGAGAGAAGGAAGTTCAAGCTTCTACCCAGCTACAACCAAGATATGGCAAAGAACAATATTAAAGTATATGTGGCAAACATATATATCTTAAAAATATTAAAATATATATTATAAGTTCGGTTATATATGAATATCTATTGGATATCGGTTTGGATCGGGTTTAATCCGATATCCAAAAATAATGAATTGCTAACAACCGATCGGTTATTTTCCCAATATCAGATTTTATGTCCATGCCTAGAAAAAACTTTAAATTTGAACGTTTGTTTAGCTAACCTTCATGGCTACTCGTATTCAAATTCAGATTAAATCGGTCATATTATAATATAACTTTGAATTATTGTCTAAAGCTTTTAACTGATATGATACTTTAGATACTTTTTTTTCATTAATTGAGTAATATATATCCGTTTTTCAAATTCGTATCACAACATAGCTTTCTGTATTATTAACTAACTATTAAGCAAAAGTCTAAGTTAATAAAATATTTATAGTCCGAACATGTTAATTCATAGCGGTTTTATATACAAAATAATTTCGCTAATATATCTTGTATTAAAAATCTTATAACCAAAATCTCTATATTAGTAAAAGAGAAGTACAAAAAGTGCTTCCGGGTCGGGTCAATTTCAAAAAATTACCCGAAATTTGTAATTGGATCTTTTAAAATTGGATAGATTAATGGGTTTGGATACATACACCGGATACTTTCCAAATCTAATTTTAGGATTGTATTATTTTCATAACTAATTATAATATTTACTAATATTTCTCTAACTAAATTAATACAATCTATTTAAAAAAATATTATTCTTCTTTCACTTTTATTTGATATTATTTTAAATTTATGATATTATACTATATAATATAAATATTTAATAAAAATTTAACTTTTTTTGCATATGTTGCAATTTGAATTTTCAAAACGGACATATAATACTCAACTACACTCGGTTAAATATTTTGGACAAC
>NW_006238918.1:12347752-12367583 GCF_000375325.1 Capsella rubella
AAAATTTAACTTTTTTGCATATGTTGCAATTTGAATTTTTCAAAACGGACATATAATACTCAACTACACTCGGTTAAATATTTTGGACAACGGTTTAAAATCATTATAAGTATGACCAATATTAAAACCATTGTTACATGAGCATATTTAATATTTCAAATAGTTTCAAATATTATAAATAAAAGGTTCATATATATAAAACTTTTAGAATTTAAAATATCGAAATATTTTTTTGAAGATATAAATGTAATTTTGGAGACATAATTACATTTTGGAGACATAATTTTTATTGATAAAATATATTATATATCAAAATATGTAAATTTCAGATAATTCACGGGTAGTTTGTTAAAATCACAATTACAATGATAAAATGAGTTACGAATAATGTTTTTTACGAAATGAATTCTGTTACGGGTTGGACTTTCAAAAAATATATTGTAAATATGTAATTTTTACGTATATTCCTACTTTTACTACAAAAATGGCCAAAATGAATAATTTATCGACAAATATTATTTAATGCTGTTAAATTTTCACCGTGTTTTTAATTGTATCAAAACTCAGTATATGATTATTTACTCGCTTTTTCCTTTATTATTTTATTTAAACTTATTATACAAATATATGATTTACCGTAATCGACTGCACTCTAACAAAATTAAAATGTAACATATTCTAATCCGATAAAAGTTATATATATGTAATTATTTCCCCCGCGCTGTAGCGCGGGTGCGAACCTAGTACAACGTTGTTTTAAAAGTCCACTAAATTATATTGCTGATTATTTTTTACCTGCATTTGAATATAACTAGAAAACAACTGCAAATTGTATTTTATTTGGATAACATTGGACTATTTTGATTGTTTTAGAGTTAAAATTTAAAATTGAGTACTATTACATGGAAAATAAATTAGAATGTGGATAGACAATAAGAGGAAACTTGCGACAAACATCAATACCATTTGCTTCAGCTAGATCAGGCTTATCATCTCCAAATGGTCCTATCTTAACTCTCCAGTCAAATTGGTTTACAAGGTTGGCAATGGTAAGCTCAGCTAAGGCCAGTGCAAATCCTATTCCAGGACATTGCCTTCTCCCTGATCCAAATGGAAAGTACTTAAAATTTTTACCTTGGAAATCAACAAGTGAATCCAAATGCCTCTCAGGCCTAAACTCTTCTGCGTCTGCGCCCCAAGTCGAAATGTCTCGTTGGATCGCCCATACATTGATTAGCACCTGTTTTTTTTCAAATAGAACTTTTATCTTTAAAGCATCTTGTGTCATTTCTATTTTATCTCTATAAGCTATAAGGACTTACTTGTGTTCCCCCAGCTATGTCATATCCCTTCATCTTGACATCTTCACTCAGTAGACGCGGAATTAGTGGACCTGAAGGATGTAGCCGAAGAACCTCCTTGATCACAAAATTTAAATAGTTCATATGCACAACTTCTTTCTCCGATACATATGAACTATTCTTCGAAACAGAACGAATCTCGTCTTGGAGTTTCTTCATACACTCTGGATGTCTCATAAGCTCAGTCATAGTCCATTCTATAAGAGTGAAAGTTGTTGATGCTCCCCCAAACAACATATCCTATATAAACAAGAAAAGAATTACTAATCATTTTTTTCGACGAACTTATTTTTCTTGAAATATATGTAAAAGAAAGAACATGAAATTGTTTTACCAACAGAAGGTTTTTAAGAGCGGTTTTGTCAAGCTCGATAGGCGTTGTTTTATCGTTTTGAATAGAAAGCAACATATCAGTGAAGTCTGATCTGTTTTCATCTGCATCTACATGTTCTTCAACCACCTTTTCCAAAAAACTTTGGATCTCATTTTTTACTCTTTCCAATTTCTTATCGAAACCTCGAATCTTGTCTATCCATGCCAAACTAGGAATGTATTCACCGATAGGGAAAGCGCCCATAAGCTCCATCAGTCTCCTTACTATGTTCTTGGAATTTTTGCCACCCTCCTCGCTGCTATATTTTCTTCCCAAAACAACTCTAGTCATTACATCATTTGTAAGAGTCATGAGGATTTCGCTTAGATTAACCGGTGAAGAGGAGGAATTGGCCTTCTCAAGTTTCCCCATCATCCCGTTGATCTCTTCTTCTCTTATATTCCCAAACGACCGTACAGTTTTGTTGCTAAGGAGGTTCATAGCGCATATACTCTACATACATCACAAGTAGATATTGAAGATAATTTAGCAATACTTTTAGATGAACCACACTCTTTGGGATTTTTATAGGTTCCATATAATATTTGTTCCATAGATAAGATTTGGGAACAATATTGTAAATACCATATATTTATAACATAAACTTATTGTTAAATGTATAAAAATTGATTAGAGAGTAGAACAATAAACCTTAAACTGCCTCCAATATTCTCCATAGGGGGCCAAGGCCAAATCTCTCCCACCATTAAAAAGTTTCTCGGCCACTCTTGATTTTGGCCTATTAGAAAATTTTATGTCATGTGTTTTCATGACTTCATGAGCATACTCAGCGGATGAGACTACAAGGATGGGGACACGGCCATAGTGAAGGAGCATTAGTGGCCCATAGTGAAGGCTAAGAGAATGGAGGGAGCGGTGAGGATTTAGACTTAGCTGGTGAAGGTTTCCGATAATTGGAAACCGCCATGGAGATGGTGGTGGATTAAGGTTTGTTTTGTTGGCTCGTTTGATAAGGAGTGGCTTTAGGAACAGAAAAGCTAAAAGAGTTGTTAAGCACATAGAGATCAGTATCATGTCCATTTTTTTTTTATTACAGAAAAGTTGATTACAAGCTCTAATACTTAGAATGATTTGTGAACAAATGGATATCCCTTTTTTTTCTTTTTTTTTTTTTCTTGTCAACAGTATTTGCTTATTCTTTATAACTTTAACTACATATACATACATATGTTGTATGATGGGAAGGGTTTGAATCATACTCAATATTAAATACACGGTCAATATAGATTAAAATATCATTAATTTTATACTTCAAAACGGGTTAAAACTTCATTATAGTATTTCTTAACAAAAGATCTATAAGACATGTCCAATCAAACTGATTTAATTAAGTTTGATATTATACAATCTTAATAATTTTAAAACAAGTTACAACACAAAATAAATTTTTTTTTTTAAAAGTACAATGAAAAGTTTGCATGTATCGTGGGTTAAAATCTAGTAACTCCATACTTTAGCTAGACAAAATAATTTTCTTATTGACCGGAAACAAAAGGAAAGTACATAAGCTTGTAAACAAAACTGCACATTAAAAGCAAGAGATGATAGTGGAAGCAACCCAGCACGGCAAGTTTTGAGTAGCCAATTTTAGAACTACGATTCAAAGGTGTTTAAAGACTGAATCGGTTTAAAAACAAAGAAGGCATGTAGTAACTACTGATCTTTCCTTCGGGATGGGTCAATCCTTCACCAACAGCCACATTATAAGTAACGTTGGACATGCGAGCACAGTCGATCACACTCTTTAGAACCCGAAATGGCTTCACGTTCTTTGTATTCAAAAACTCTTCCTTCATTGTCTTGTCCATGTCCGAAATAATTTTACGAAGCTCTCTAATGGCTTCCTCTTCGGTAACTCCATATTGCTTCATATAACATTTGATCCCATTTGTGACATATCCTCTACTCATATCGTCCTAGTCAACATAATAACAATAATAATCATAATATGTTGATTTTGTATAACGCAAACCGTCTAAGCAAACGTTATACTAGTTGCAAAAAGGTATTTTCTGAATAAATTTTACGTTTTATTCATAACAATAATAATCATAATGTCACAAATAATATTTGGTGAGATGGAATTTTCTTTGGGGAATATATGATTTTGAAATTTCATATCATAAATGGTTGATAAAAGGGTTAATATGATATTTAGTACGTTTTGAGAAGTACATTTCCTATTCAAAATTATCAAATTAGTACATGTGAGATAGAGAAGACGTGAGATAGAAAAATAGAGGAAAAAACCAATGACATAGGAGGGCATTTGTTTCGTTTTCCCGATTTTTATTTAATTTTAGTATTCTTACCCCAACATTGCAAAACATGATTTGGCTAAGACTCTAATCGCAAAATATGACGAAACAATTATTGAGGAATGTGTTTATACCTCGAAGCCAGCAATGTCATTCAGTAGACGTGCTTTGCTACATGATGATTCAATGAGTTTGGGTCTAGATTTTAGCCATTGGTAAGCTTCTTCCTCGACAACATCTCCCATACACATGAAAGCCATTGTTAAAACCGCGTACACTGTAATCTCCACCTCACCAACTTCCATATACTCATCAAAACTAGGTATGTGAGATTCTAGTGCCCATTTGGCAAGGTCATGGTTGGATTTCACAAGTCTCTTGAACTGCAATCAATATGTGATATTTTTCAGTAATTTTCAGGTATTTTTCTGTAATTTTCAGTATTTTTCAATATGTGATTGAGAGAGAGAGAATGGTTTAATTTGGTTACCTCTTCTATTGTTTCTTTTAGGCAGTACAATCTTCCTTCTCGCACCATTTCTTTTTCAAACTCTTCAAAGGCATCATATATAATTTTGCAAACAACTTTCAGATAACTTGGCAGATTATAAATGGCATTGACATCATCAGGAGACCAGCTACATAAACATCGATCAATTTTATCATCGTCATGATCATCATTTTTTGTGTGGTTATTTAAGCATGTATAGTGTACCTTTCAAGGGCGTTAGCGAGGCTCTCTGCCTCGGGAAGAGATGCATATCTATCGTAAGTATCATCTAGAATTACTAAAATTGTGTAGAACTTAGTCAGCATAATCCTAGCACGCGAGAAATATTGCTAACACAAAGAAATACAATTCCACGATTCTGTCTCTATAGTATGGTGGCAACCTTGATGCAAAATCTTGGTCCTTGTACCACCTTTTGATCCGAACATATAAGATAAGACAAATATAAATCATTTTAATGGTATACGTAGAAGTTAAATAGTATAATCACTGAAGAAATTACATACTCGGTCACGATTTTGAGTTCTTGAGTGTAATGGAGCTGAAGTAAATTGAATTTGAGTTTGGAAAGCTTGAGCAGCGTTATGTCGTGGTCATCTTCATGTTCATAGAAAGGGATATATTCCTTTGCGACTATTATCTCCATGTTGTGGTACTGTGATATACCAAGAGCATTTTGTATTCGTGTTTTAAAATGAGACGAGCACATTTTGCCAATGGAAAATGATTCTAAGTGGGTCGTCGCAAAGCTAATTGCTTCGTCCATTACATAATCTGTTTTAGTTCCCATGTTAGCTGCTTCATACAAGGCAAGAATACCCTTAATATCCTCTATAAGATGTTCCTTGAACTTCCCATCATCTCCTTGGAATCTCTTGAATACATCTATCAATCAAATATAGCGAGCACCTTGTTATATCAAAGGAAAACAAACGTTTGTATACGCGAACAAATAACAATGGTTTATGAAAAGCCTAACATATAACTATAGATATTCCTTACCGGAAGACATGTTGTGACCGTATGTCCTAAAAACCCAAAAAATGATGGAAACATTGTACAAATCATATTCACCGACCATCATATCCGCTATGCTTTTGAAACTCTCTTCAAGACTCTCTTTGATCTCATCCTCAAAATGCCACGCAAGACCAAGGCTGACCAGCTGATATATCAAAAGGATTCTCTTCTTTTTCGCTTCACGGCCTTGGGAAGACAAGAGCATTCCCCTCACTTTTGGCTTCAATGCCTCGATCTCTCTCCGAAGAACATCCATTTCCTAAACAACCAAAGATCTTGGTCAGTGAAACAAAGAGGACTCCTTTAAAACTCATACAACAACAACATATATTATGATTAAATCCTGTATAATCTCCTATTTTCTCGCTAAGTAGCCTTGGGCAAAATATTCGTTAGATTCGCTTCGCTTCGATATTCGTTTGATTCGATTCGAAAAATTCAAATATCTATAAGATATTGAAGCGAAGCAAATATGAAAATGTAGTATTCGTAAAAACCGAAGCAAATAACAAATACTGATTTTTTTAATGCCGAATATCCGCTTCGCTTTGTATATTTATATATATGTATAAATATATGTATATGTATATGTATATTTATATATATATATATATATATATAAATATAAATCATTATATAATATACATAATATGTGTATTTATAGATTTGAGTTTATATCTAATAGACCTATTATTCAAATTATTATATTTTGGCCCGTTAGGCTTTTTGCTAAATGTTGTTTTTAAGCAAATAAAACTTTATTAGAAAAATCAATATCAAAAATAAAATATGAGAATCTTATGGACGGTAGTTACATTTCCTTCTTATTTTGAAAATATGTCAAACAAGAACCTCTAATATCTTATATTTTGCACTTTATGTTTATGTACTATATGTTTTTAGTTTCAAAGAAAAAATGATGGGTCGAAGCGAAGCGAAGCCAATAATTCGCGAATATTACGAAAAATATTCAAATATTCGAAGTTCCGAATACTCGGAAATTTACGAATCGAAGCAAATAGCAAAATCAACTATTCGGTCGGTCACAAATATCACAAATTTTCCGAATATTCGCTTCGTGCCCAGGGCTATCGCTAAGCGCCCGGCTAGCATCTAACGATTATTTGAATATACTTACCGAGTTATCAACCGAAACAGAAAGAAAGTGACTAGTCCATTCTGAAGGTGGTAATTTCTTGAACGTACGATTACTTTCACGACCATCAAAAGCGGAAGTAGCAGTAGCCTTCAAAAGAACCTTCTTTGGTAGCTTAAGTGATTTTGATGTCAACAGAAACGGAGTGTGTTTGCGTACCGGAGATAAGTTGATGCGGGCACGAAGAGGAAGTTGCGGTCCAAAAGTTTTTATGACTTCCATGTTATATGTTATATGAATCCATGTTCACTAGCAATATAAATAGGAGTGTTACAGTATGTGCAATTTGTTCACCTGGCCTATATAATAATCAATTTATGATTAAATAGACCCACTTAGCTTATTGTATTATTTTTTTTACATCAATCATTGGTTTTAGTCTTTCCAAAAAAAAAAATCTAGCCAAGAAAGATTGTAAGAAAAGTAGTTTTTGCTAAAAGATAGGAAGTCTAAATAATGATAGTTTTTGAAAGAAAATCTAAAATCCATACTTCACTTGTTTCCACTTCTTTACGCGAATTGTGTTCTTTTCTTTCCATTTAATTTTAAATTAATACAAATCTAGAAATCATAAATCAAAATCCAAAATATAAATATATATATATATATAATCGAAAACCAGTTAAAAACTTGCAAATATTCATGGTCTAAAAAACTTGATAAACCACAAAAGAGTTCCATTTCATACTTATGTTTTTGAATGTTTTTCAACCATAAAAAACAAAAATTTACCTTGCAAACTTTATACTAAAGAGTCACATACTTTAATATTTTGCATATAATTTTCTAACAAAAATCATTGGGTTTGATTTTGTTATAGCAATGATTTTTAAGGTTAAAGAACATTAAAAACATAAACATTTTTGTATTTAAATAAATCAAATAATAAGTTAATGTTTTTGATTGACAATGTAAAAATAAGCAATTCCCTTACTAATTCACTATTATTGGATTTTTTCCATTCTCAATTTAAATTTTAAAATTTTTAATTATTTTACTATTAGCTTAGCTTTAAAATTTTAAAATAACTAATTATTATAATAATGAATACATTAAAGATATATATAAATTAATGTTTAGATATTAAATATATAATACGTTTTTTAACTATACAAAACCATAAACAATTCAATAGCAAAAATTATTGTTTTTCGTTTTTAATAGTATAAATCAAAATAAAATTAAAAAAAAATTGGTCAACAATCGGTAAACGCCGGAGTCAACATCGGTTTTCGCCGGATTCAGTTGACCAGTGTACCAGAATAATATGTCTATGATGTTGATTACATGACGCCATATAGTTGATGCATGTGGCCATGCAATACATCTACTTCGTGTAGCTGAGTATACAATAGTATACTTGTCATGTGTGACCATGCATTCTCCTATATTTCGTATAGGTAGCAATCTTTTTTCTTTTTTTTAATCTCTTGCTACGGGATTATATAAATGTTATGAGCTTATTAAAAATTACATTTACTTATTAAAAATTATATACATATATTGGTTACGTTTGATTTTATAAAAATTTTTAATGACAACTCAGAAAGCATACCTCCCATTATGTACTTAAAGTCTAATTTTACCCATTCACAAATATAACTGGTGAGCTAAAACTTTTTAAGGTTTCCAGCCAAATAAAATATTTTTCTTTCTCCTTTTCTAAATTTTAAGGCTCTAAATCAAAGTAGGAATTTTCTTTTTGTCTTAGGATATCTTAGCAGATCTTGCAAATTATATATAGTTGTTTGTATAAGTGGCCACTACACATACAATTTAGAATATTATCTCAGGACTTTTTTTAGTATGTCACCATAATTAATCAATCAACCAATTTTAAAACAAAAGACAAAAAATGACACATACAATAGTGGATTCTATATCATCATTAGAAAACCATTTCCATGATCAGAAAATGAGTGCATTTATGTTTGAATCTTCATCCACAAACTAAGGATGTTCTTTTTTCTTTTTTTCTCATTTGTAAATCTAAATCTTCTCAAGATTTGTTTGGTGAATATGTTATATAATAAAATCCATTAGACCCTTGACTCAAATTATTGACTACTAAATGAAATTTTATATATCAGATTCAAAGTATTCAGTTTTCTATAAATTAATAATTAGAAAATAAGAAACAGGCAAAAATAAGTTTGTTTTTTCATATAATAAAATTTCTGATTTGATATAATTTTCTGATTACATAGTTTAGATAATAGATGCCACAACGAAAACGAACATCAGGATGAACAAACACGGTACAAGAACCTTAAAAAGATATATAGAAAAGATTAGATAGAGACTTCGAAACCATAGCGCAAACATGCCCCGGGAACTTAGGATTGTCATACCAAAACTGTGTATAAATCTTTAACCAGGGTGCAGGTGTTGCGAATTCCTCGCCATAATCGGAGCAAAAGTAACTTATACTCACTCCTTTCCTATAAATATGGTCTTTTAGGCTTTTTTCTTTCTAAAATAGATGATTTTCTCTCAATTCTATATGAAACTAGTTATAGTTTTATTGGTTTTAACAATTTATATTCTTCAGATTGTTTTTCATTGGTTAAATTGTGTTTAAGGTAGATATTAAATAATGTGTTTATCTACAAATTAATGGTTTTTTAATCTCTATGCATTTGATCAAAAAATCATCTATTGTAGAACGGATGGAGTATCAAGAAAATATATATATTTATTAAGTAATTGTTCTAAGAATTTATTTTAAGAAAATCGAAATTAGAATTTGTATAATTTTGCCGATGACTCTTTTTGAATTTTTCATCAAATCCTCAACGAAAAATCTAGAATTCAAAAGAAGATACATAAGCTGTTTACAGTGCGTCGAAGATAGGCATGTGAGTATGTGACCTATAACATCAACACACATATAGAATATTTCCATTACCTTGTAATTTAACTCATTTACTTTTATGTGGATTTTTATTTGGTTTTTAGAATATTAATCAGTTAAACTCATCGCACCTTACAATATTTTTTTACAGAATGAAAATTGTGAGGAATTTCAAAAAAAAAAATTGAATCGTGTTTCACGACAAATACTTACGAATCAAAATACTCATCACGAAACCAAAATAGTCGTTGTGGAATTGAAAATTACATATTCTTCGAAAATTTTATTATTACATATTTACTTTTTTTAAAATCTATATCCATGAAATAATATATCAACACTCATCATTACATCTACGTCTATCCTCCTACACAAAATGAAAATTGCAGATTATAGGAGAACTGTTACAAATATATTTCTACTATGGATAATTCCTTCCGGTCCTATTAGATTCATTATTGACAACACTATATGCTGATTTTGAACATCTCAATTCTCCATGCTAGTTTTGGACACCTTTTTCTCTTACAATAGCTAGAATCACGATGAACGGCTCTAATTGCGCATCACTAGAGATCTTCCTGTAAATTTGTCTCCATTAATTTGCAAAGATATTAATAAATTTCACTATATGAGGCTCGAACCCCAGATCTCTTGGTGTAGAAATATTACTAAATCTTTGATCAACACCATTAGACCAAGGGACTTCTACTTATTTATTTAACTTTCATTTTAAAATTGAATTACTACTAACTGATTAAAAAATGATAGTTTCTTAATTTTTTCTCAAATTCGTTGAAAATTATTATTCCTTGAGGATCTAATGGAAAATACATTGAAAATCCGTCGAAATTTAAGTTTCGTCAAAAATGAAAGTTCTATTCTGATTTTTTTTGGCAAAAAAAAAAAAAACACATTACTAAATTGTTACATGTTACATGATGAAGATATAATGTGTCCAACTTCCATATAACTTTTTTAAAAAACAATTCTTATTATCCGAGAAGTAATTGATGAAGTTAATTAATTAAGATCTATATATATATTGAAACGTACAAGGGCAATGCATTGAAGTCGTCTCAGCTTCCTTAATGTTTCATCTTCTTCTTCTCCTTCTCCAATTCAACTTCATCACTTTCAACTGTATTTTTTGATATGACTCTTTGACATTAAATGGAACCCTTCACCGCCTCCATTTAAGGGACACCCAGAAATTGGTACAGTGTAATGTAATGCAATCCTTCATTTAATGACATTACTATGAAATAACGTTTTATTGTTGCACCTGTCTATCTACTTCTGAAAATTATAATCTATGGTTGTAGTTTCAGATTTGTTTTTCCAACTTCTCTTGTCTGATTCCTAGCTGTTGTTTTCACTAGATCTTCTCCTCTACTATTGTATTTTGCATTAACGTATAATAACATTAATAATATGTAATCTTTGTACTAGTATATTGATGATGTGCATATATGTCATAAATTTGGTTTAATGAACATTATAACCCTATGTGTTCTGGTGGTTGAGGCTTGTGATTCAGGGTGCATGGTATAAGTTCGCTAGGTCAAACTTGGTGAAAGTAAATGTTTAGTTCACCTTAAGATATAGTCAGGTACACTTAGATCATCACCTACAAAAGAAAAAAGATACAATATATAACTTATTGTAAGTTATAACAAATAAAATACATATGTTTTTGATCACAAATTTTTAATTCTTGTACGGGAAAATTTTCCGAACAAAACTTGTATTATTTCATATTTGTCAGAAAAATACATGAACTATTTTTTTGTTGCGAGAAAAATATACCGACTAATTTATAATTGCTAAAAAATACACTAACTATCATGATTCCGATTTTTTGCCTATTGTGATTACGATTTTTAACGAAGTTAACACAATCGTAAACATTAAAATAAGCTAGCATTTCTTTATTATATGGAATTGCAAAACTCCTACTATTTCTTCAAAAGCCATCTAATTGGTACGTAAGCATTACTATGAAACTCCTAAAAGCAATTTACTCTAAACCTACGTAGCACTTATCAATTCCTAGACAGAGAAGCCAGTAGATATCAGATTTATTTTTGCATTTGGTGCGGCCAAATTAATTACAAACTGTCCAAAAGACAACAGAAGATTATTAAATAAAGGTAATAAATTGTAACCTGTTTTTTTTCAAATATACACATCCAATAGCTTATTGAAATTGAATTAGCCTTTATTTTATTTTAATTTTATTATATTTTTGGGAAAGAAGTAGGAATAGAGAGCGTTGGATATATTTATAATGCATCTGATGGTTTTTAAATTTTAGCTCTCTGGTTGCAGTAATTGAAGAGGCGAAACTTTGAATGCACGTCATGCATGGACAGTGTAGGTCAATAAATATTTCTCTTTTTAATTTTTATTTTTAATACAAAAATATTTTTGCTTTGCTATATAAAAAGGTCGTCCTCTCAAACAGTTTGGCCTACACAACATTAAGCACATCGTACGTTTACTTCTATATCTTATGTGATGTTAGAGTTTACAGACAAAGGAAACATAAACTGGTTGCTGAAGAAACAAGAGATGGCTTCATCTTATTACATGGGATCCGAGGATGTTTCTAGAAAACGAAAGAGTCTAGATTTTTTGGCAAATGATCATGAGCTTGTCAAAAGATCCGAAGCAACAAAATTTATGGATACTTCGTTCGATCATAAGGTAAACATTATATTTCAAGATTAATTCTTTCATTTTAACATATATTTCAAGATTATATGCAATGTTTTATAATTTTCCAAGCATATGTTACATGTTTTAAGAACAGTTTAGAACAATGAATCGGTGTATATATATATCTCTCTAAGAATTGTTTTGGATCTTATGTTGTAGAGAAGAAGATTCATCAGTGAAGATTCAACAAATATGAATAATAATATCGAAGAAGGATATTATCACCACCACCACATGAGTCTTGATCTTGAACTCAACTTGTCACCATCACTCATCGATCTTAATCATCATCATGATCTTAGTTGCAACAAAAACTATGTGGAAGTGGAAAAGAAGAAGATGACGGAGAAGGGTACAAAGAAAAGCTTGGCAAGGGTTGCTTTTGATCTTGATGAAGATTGTTGCGACCGCGGTGGCGTTGGAGGAGGAAGTGAGGAGGAGATGGTGGCTAGGGTGTGTATAAAGTGTCATACTCTAGTGATGTTATGCAAAGCTTCACCGGCATGCCCTAATTGCAAGTTTATGCATTCACCTGAAGACACATCTCTCTCACTTCTCTTTACTCCTAAGCCTACTTTGTTAGCTTAGTCATAATTGTTATTAGTTTCTAATCATATTATCTATATCTAATCACTAATTAATGTTGAGTATTTAATGTTGTTTCCTCGAACAAATACTTTATTTGTTGGGGATGTTGTTGGACCTTTTAATTTGATTTCTAGTATAAGATCATTAATGCGATCCCTTGTTTTTTTTTTTCTGAATCATCACAATGTGACGGTTGAGAAAAATAATATTGGTTGGTGATCATATATATATACATAATATAAAATATCATGTATTTTTCTTTCACCTGATATTATTTGTCCATATATTTTACCCCATTTGGTGAAGTTATGTTTGAACATATTTGCATAAGTGACGGCCTAAGTGGTTCATATAGGGTAAAGAACGTCCTCGCTAGTTTTTCTTTCTTTTCAAGATTGAAGTTTACTAAGGCTAAAAAAAAAAGGTTACTTACGCTATTTTTGTATGTGGTGTAATTTAGTTTAAATAAGCTTTTAAAAAACCAAAGTGGTAAGAGATATTTTGGTGTATAAAAATGTAAACCTAATCTTAATTGGGAAAAATGTCAAAAAAGCACCGACTATCAAATTTAGGATAAAAAGAGCATAAATTTTTGAAATATCATTTAAATCCTAAAGTTTTGTTTGATTTTTGGATAAAATAGTCAAGTTTCGTTGACCTTCCCATTTTGGGCATCCCGCTAAATTTTCGTTAATAGAGTTAACTTTTTCGTCCTAAATTTGAAAGTTTGTGTTTTTTTTTACATTTTTCCCAATCTTGTTTCCATATTTTTTTATTTTTTCCTTCTTCCTGATTCAATTAGTTCCAAGGTATAAAAATGTAAATCTAATCTTGTTTCCATAAATTTTTTTTTCCTTCTTCCTTACTCAATTAATTCTAAGATAAGTAGGCTCAAACTTTTAAATGTAAACTAGATCGAAACCCCCGCTATGTCGCGGGATTGATTTTAATTTTCTTTAATTACATGAGCTCAATCTTTTGTGCAACTGAAGATATTCCTCTGAAATGTATGTATGTATGAAATGAATTTAATCGGTCAAAGTTAGATGGATGAAAGATCTAACTGTATATTATCTAAATTTAGAAAAATCAAGGTGTATATATAGAAGATTAGACAATGCAAAAAAATTGTCATCATGTCATTCTAGAGTTGAGCGTGAGATAATATCGAAATTATGATACACTTTTAAGTCAATCAAAAACTAATTCAAGAATGCGTTGTTTGAGATTTCAATGACAAATGCTTCATCTACCAGAAAATATCTCCCTTCATTGACTACATGCACTATTTTTACTTTTAAAACCAAATTATGTAAATACAAAAAATTCATAAGTTAAAATTTTAATATGAGATTACATGATTTTAATGAAACGTTTTTGCTAAAGTTAAATAGAAAGATTATTTGAATTCTCAATAGTCTTATTATTTCACCGTAAAAGAAATTATAAGACTAATGAGAATGAGAACAAAGTCCAATTTATGTAAATAGTAGTCGTGTGTGCACAAATTTACGTAATTAGCTCGAATACTGAGATGTTAAAATTACTTTTGTAAAATACAAAATTCAAAAACTTTAGAAACCATCGACCACCCAATCATCTCCATTTCTCGAGATCGAGTACCAAATATGTGGAAGATGTACATTAAAGGTTTCATGATCATAGTGCTTACAACATGCTTTTTGGCTGGAGGTACGAAGCCGTCGTGCCTCGGCGCTTCTGCTTCAACATCTGATAAATCTAATGGCGATGTCAAACCAACAATAGTAGATGAAGTTATAAAAACAATATAGAATAATGATTATGGAAGTCATGGTTATGTACATTAGGAAAGAGTAGCACAATTTGGGTAGCGTTGACTACAAGTAATTTATTCTATGTTATTTAAATGCAAAATTGTGTATACTTTCTTACATCTTGACTTTGACTGTAAATATCTGAAAATATCTCAAAGTCTTTTAAAACCAATATAATAAATAGGAAAAAGATAGTCAACTACACCAAACATAACAGAGTACATGACTACATATCTCAACTATAGAAATGTATTCATCTAGATGAAGAAAATTTGACTAAACATCTTTTTGTTAAAGAAGTTTGACTAGAACATATTTATTATCTAACAAGATATAAATTTCATATTCAACTATCTTGCAATAATAAAGCAACTTATAAAGCTAAAACTTAAAAAAAAAAAAAAAAACATTTTCTCAACGCTTTTCTTCTTCATCTGATTCTTGTGTTGTTGCATTTGGTTGAAGCTATTCCATTGATCAAACGCCATGGATTTTAATCGGAATTATACTCATCCGGATTGTATATATGCGGATAATCTTTTCCATGAGTGTGCTTCAGCTTGTTTTGAGAGAATTGATCAAGGCCATGGCAAGAAGAACTCTACAAAAGAAAGTTCAAAACTTTGTTGCTCAGAGAATTTTGGTAGGAAAAAGAAGCAATCAAATTCACTACCGCCTTCAATGGTACCGGCAAGACCTTATCAAAATGGTGGAGGTGGTTTTGCAAACGGTAACTCTCCAAAGGTTCATCATGCAATAGCTTCACATGTTGATGTGAAGAAGAAGAAGATGGTTTATGAAACCAGACATTCTTTCTCTTCTTCATCATCCGGTGACCATGATGATTTTTTCAACCATAAACAAGAGAAGAAACGCTCTCAAACCATTCCAATTTCTTCAAACAGTTTGGTTGATCAAACCAAACAGTTATCACCTAAACCAGAAATACAAGAATACAAAGGGAAGACTAGAGGAGGTGGCGAGACAAGGGTCTTTAGTTTCAAAAGTCCTCCAATGTCGCATGCAAAGGAGAGCAATAATGATTACACTGAGGATGATGGTGATGATGATGATGATGAAGAAGAAGAAAATAATGAGAGTACAGTAGATCTTGATCTTGAATCAGTAATGTCTGACACTTTTGTCTCTATTGGGAAATACCGAGTCAGATCCTGTTTGTCCATTATCCTAAGTGCCATTATCGAGAAACACGGAGACATTGCTCAAAACTGTAAGCTAGAATCAGACTCTATGCAATCCAGATACCTCGAGTGTTTATGCTCGTTGTTACAGGAACTAAAGTCAACCCCAATCGGGGAGTTGACCAAAGTCAAAGTCAAAGAGATGATCGCGGTTCTCAAAGATTTTGAGTCTGTGAACATCGAAGTGGCATGGCTAAGTTCGGTTCTTGAGGAGTTTGCGCAGTCTCAAGAAAATGTAGAGAAAGAGAAAGAGAGGCATGATGGTTTAGTGAAGGCCAAGAGAGAAGAGCTTGAGGCTCATGAAGCTGATTTGGTTAGGATGGAGAAGGATGTGGATGAAGCAAAGCTGCGGATAGAGGAGACTCGGGCTCAAATGGTGGAGATGGAGATGGAAAGGTCAAGAATGGAGAAAATGGGATTCATACTGGAGAAATTTAAAAGGAAATGGTTTATCGACAAGCTTCTATAGAAAATGGGATTCATAATTGATTTTTGTTTTGTGTTTGATATTTTTAATACTAGTAAATGTACTAAGTAGTAGCACAAAATCAAAATACTCTAATAAACGTACTAAAGGTTAGGCTCTTTTAAGCATTATGGAAAAGCTCATATGCAATATGTCCTTCTTCTTCTTCCTCTTCCTCTTCTCCGTCTTCTTCCTCTCCTTCTCCTCCTGTCCGAGCTGAGATAATAGCTGCTCTAATATGTATGTATTAATCTCATCAACTGTCTCATTTTGTGGAGTAACTCTTACATATGTATACTATGATAAAAATATAATATTACACGTTTAGGGTTGAAGGATGAAGATTTCAGATTGCCAAAAACAATCCCAGCGATTTCGGATAGCAAGAGCTCGACACACCCTATTTTCCAATATATTCCACTTAAGTCCATGAACGTTTGTTTATTTACAGATTTCGTTTAAAACTTTTGAATTAATCAAATATCTGACAAATTTGGGCTTTTTAACATGGGCTTCTAACATAATTGGCACTGAGTAGATTGACCCTAACCCTTTATATATTCTCCCCATGCTCAGGCTAACTGTGGCGTGGATTTGTTACCATGACAAATTCGGGTGGCTCTGTTACCATGACAAATTCGAGATATTTTAACATGGACTTCTAACACTACAAGAAAACATGTCGATATCATACGAAAATTCCTTCAAAATAAATGGTAGGAAAATTTTCCTACGAAAAAACTTCGCATTTATGACGAAAACGCAAAAGGGTAGGAAAAAGGAAGAGCATTTAACTACGAGAAATGGTGTCAGAAAGTGGAAGGAATATTTCCTACCAATTTCTTTTAAATAATAGTTTCGTAGGAAATGGTGAAGGAAAGAAAAAAGAATGTAGAAGGAAATAACGCGGAGAGAATTGGGTAGGATTTTTTCCTTCGAAATGCCTTCAACTGAGAAGTGGTAGGAAATGTCGTAGGAAATCGGTAGATATATCGAGGGAAATCATTTCGTAGGAAATTAGAAGGAAACAATAATTTGTAGGAAATTAGTTTCTAACCTTCTAAACACAAAACATATATTTATAATTTGCAAGAAATAAATTTGTAACCTTCTAAACACAAAATAGATATTTATAATTTGTTTCTAAAGTACTAATTTGTATCATATATTTTATTGGGCCTATAATTAAAATTATAAAGTATCATTTGTATAAAAATATAAAATTAATTAAAATTATAAAGTATCATTTGTATAAAAAGATAAAATTGATTAATTTTAATGAAAAGAAGAAGAAATTATTAAGCATGGTGCTTAATCAAGGATTTTAATTGGAGGAGGAAAAAACATGAAAAATATGAAAATTGCTTTATTATCATCTCAAATCTTAATAATGTTACTAAAGGTGAAGCCCGTTAATAGTCCAGCTCCAGCATAATGGTCTTGTCTGATTCTTATCTATCAAACCAAAAGCACGGCTCCACTCACGTGCCGTACCACCCTACGCCTAAAGCACAGTCACATGTGTGCTTATGTATCGCTATTCGATTGGAAGAGAAAAAAATATGAAAAAAGCAGTTAGCAATATTAGGGTTCATCGAATTGGGAACTGATGTGTTGCAAAACTAGGGTTCTATGTTGTTGCAGGAATTGGGATTAGATCCGTCAGTTTGAAAACACTAAACCTAGTCTTCTCCTTTCTTCTTCCCGTCGACATCGAATCAGTGACTCCGACATCGTTAGTGAGTGCTGCTTCTCATCGATTTCTACTGCAACAGAGGTCCTTCCACGAATCTGTATGTTTTCCCTGCGACCCTTGCTTTGTAAATTTGATATTTTGATTTCATTTTCTAATCTGAGGGTATGAATCGTGGGTGTTTGTTAGATTTGATTGATGCATCAATGTTAGTTGAATGGAATGTGAATCTATTTGAATTTTTACTCTCTGCTCTTGGAATTGAGAATTGGAAAAGTTAACATAATGGTTCTTGGAGCTAAGAATTCAGAATTGGAGAAGTAAACATAATGGTTCTTAGTTCTTACGCTCACTGATTTTGCTACTAAAGGTTTTACTGATTCGATTAGAGTGTTCTTGACTAGATTAGGGTGTTAATAATTCACTTTTTTTTTTAATCTCTGTTGGAGATTAGACAAGTAGTGTAGCAGAACAAATGCAGTTTACACCTCATTTTCTTATGTCTTTTTGCAGCTTTAATTGATAATGTAGTTGTGGTTGTTGTTGCAGAGTTTACGCATTTGCTAATGGTTCTTGTTTAAAACCATTTTCTTGTTTTTAGCTTCTCTAAGGTCTAGGGTCTCTTTCACTTTGTGACTGCTTCTCTACTTTGATTTCCTTGGCTTTGTACTATACTTATCTCTGGTTTTAATCGGTTACTTGTGATCAATATAGAAAAAGGGTTTAATTTGCAGCTATAACACTTCTTTTGCAGCTTTAATTTGTTAAGCATGTGATATGATCTCAATTGGTGTTGGTCTGTTGAGGTCTGTTGAGTTCTTGCAGCTTTTTTTTTTTTTCAGATTCTAATAATGTTTTGGGAGTTCTTGTTTCAGATTCTAATCATGCTTGTTTAGTTAAGTCTTTTCGTTTAAGTTAAGGTAGTGAAATGTATCATGTATTTCAGATTTGTAGTAAATCACTAGTGATGATGAAATCGTTTTTGTTTGAATAAACATGCAATTGCTTTCTTGTTGTTTATGCTTCTTCCTTCTGTTATCTTAAGATTGATAGCGCACAAGTTTGAATGAGCCAGAGAATAAAGTAGCTGAGAATTCTTGTGTCTCATTTTGTTAAAATTCTTGTGTCTGGTTTGTGTTTCAGATAAGAGTAGAGCCAGAGAATACTCATTTGATCTGCTTTAGCAGCTGCCAGCTGTGAGTGGTTATACCAATGAGTTTGCATACCAGACACAAGAATTATAAATTATTTATAAATGATTATTAATCAAAATTACCCTCAATAAATCAAAGTTTTTTGTAGTAAGTTGAGGGGATAGGGTCCGGCGAAGAAGGAGAAGATGACAATGGCAGTGAGCTTAGGGATAGTTGTCGTTCCGTCGTGTTCCGGAGATCGCCTCTTCCGATCTAACTTCTCGGCCGTCTGTAGCGTCTCTTGCGGCCGAATCAATGTCGGAACCGTCGTAATTTCGACTCGCCGACGCCGTGATATGGGCGGGTTAATGATTTCTAGCTGTATCTCTTCGGATTCTTCTTCTTCTTCGTCATCGTCTTCCTCTGTGCCAAAGACGAAACTCTTTGTTAGTGGTAAGTAAGTTTTATGTTTCCAGTTTCTTTATCTGCTCATCACCCCAATTCGTGAAAGATGCTTCTGTTATGGAATTTTCTTGTTATATACTCTGTGATTCTTTTAGTGTTTCGTTAAGTAGTATTCAATTAAATTCTGCGGCTGTTCACTGAGGATACAGACATTGAGAGCAACCCTGTCATTTTCTTTGATAAACTTAGAAGTTAGAATATCTCCAAAACCTT
>NW_006238918.1:12367737-12368944 GCF_000375325.1 Capsella rubella
CTGACTCCTTGAGGAAATGTCTCTGTTTGGTTTCTTTCAGGAATAGGTCTGAAATCGGAGACCAATTGGCAATGAGTATATGTTTACAGTGTTTGTACCTAAGACATTGTCAGATTTGTTGTAAAGACAGGGAATGATTTTGGGTGGTGTGGAAGTAGAATAAATGGGTGTGAAGTTTTGAACTTCTGATGATCTGGGGAGATTGATATCTTTATTGTGTTAATTGTGTTTGCTTTCATTCGTTATTGGACCTTGTGGTATCACTCAGTATTATAGCTAAATCGTTGTGAATTAGAGCTTTAGACAGTGTTAATGCTCTTTTATGGTTTTATCCACTTTTCACCTCTCTGCTTTCACCACATGAGACTTGAACTCGAAACAATATGGACTTGATTTTGTTGTTTTTGCACAGGGCTTTCATTCCGAACAACTGAAGATACCTTACGGGATACATTTGAACAGTTTGGCAAGCTTGTACACAGTAAGCATAAAGCTCACTTTTGTTCTACTTCTGTCCACATTCTACAAGTGTGTAACTCATGTTCTTGCATGCGTCCCCTCGTGTAGTGAACTTGGTGATGGATAAGGTAGCTAATAGACCAAAAGGTTTTGCCTTCCTACGGTATGACACAGAGGAGGAGGCTATGAAAGCTATTGAAGGGATGCACGGAAAGGTATACAGCTTAATATCACAGACTTAACTTCATACTTCAAATCGTTTTACTGGTGATTGATAACAAGATATTGGTTAATAGCAAATTCTGATTTGGTGTTTATACAGTTTTTGGATGGAAGGGTTATATTCGTAGAAGAAGCTAAAAGCAGATCAGATATCTTCAGAGGTAAACCCAGACCAGACTACCCCAAAGCTCAATCAAAACCTCGCACCTTTCGTACGTGGTAGCTGTTTTGATTCTGTCTTCATACTGTGTAATGAATTGTAAAATTTTGATCTACCTTCTTAGATTATACAATGGAGTCACTTGTCAACTCCTACCATGGTTTTACTAGTATAAACTAAAATTAACATTTTTAAAAATAACATTTGCCATGTCAAAAAATGCATAATATAGCCTTTAAAATATATTTTTCCTTACGATTAATAATTTTACTTATGAATCACAGTTTGTGATAGAAAATAATTTCAAATCAAAAATTAGGTTTTACCTACGTTGACGAATCAATGATAATGTAGCAGATGACAAAA
>NW_006238918.1:12369044-12369288 GCF_000375325.1 Capsella rubella
TTCTTTTCAGAATCTACCTACATTATTTGTGTTAATTATATTGGTCCAATTTACCAAAAAAAAAACGTATATGTGAAGTACCAAAATTACCCTCAATAAATCAAAGTTTTGTGTAGTAAGTTGAGGGGATAGGGTCCGGCGAAGAAGGAGAAGATGACAATGGCAGTGAGCTTAGGGATAGTTGTCGTTCCGTCGTGTTCCGGAGATCGCCTCTTCCGATCTAACTTCTCGGCCGTCTGTAGCG
>NW_006238918.1:12369388-12374667 GCF_000375325.1 Capsella rubella
TTTTCTTGTTATATACTCTGTGATTCTTTTAGTGTTTCGTTAAGTAGTATTCAATTAAATTCTGCGGCTGTTCACTGAGGATACAGACATTGAGAGCAACCCTGTCATTTTCTTTGATAAACTTAGAAGTTAGGATATCTCCAAAACCTTAAGAGCGATGACATTTGTGGCGCTTGCTTGTCACCAATTACATAGTTAACAATTTTACATGTTAAAATCCTTTGTTGGGTGTTTAAAAATGTAGAGTGAAAGGTATGACAAACTTTTCCAGGGTGTAGAACCTTTCAGTTTGTTGTGGTATAGTCTGACTCCTTGAGGAAATGTCTCTGTTTGGTTTCTTTCAGGAATAGGTCTGAAATCGGAGACCAATTGGCAATGAGTATATTGATCTTAACCATATATATATATATTACTTGATATACTATCCAAGTACCGATGTGGGACTTTACTCCATAACAAAATCTCCAAAATTCATAAAGTTTCAAATCTTTTCAAATTGATCTATTTAACCGAAAATTTTATTCTTCTTTTTCTTCTAATTGTGGGTGTTACAATAACCAAACGGTTATGCTTGGAATTTGTTACTGTTGATGGTTTGGCAGTTAAGTATTGTCATTACTTGTCAAGGCTGAGATGGCTAATGAGATTTCATATGAAAATTAAAACAAGGTCTTGGGGATGTCAAGAGTTACATATGTAACGAAGATGCAAATATTGGTGCAAATAGTGAGATCGTACAGAAGCCAAAGTTTGTTCGTGTTAAGATTGAACCAAAATAGGTTTATTGATCGTTGTTGGTTTTTTTATTCTTCTCTATTAGTATAGTTTTTTATAACATATTAGAAAGACGATATAATATATATGTATCAAACACTAAATGGGTAATTTATATTCGATAATCATATTTTGTAAGAAATTATATTTATTTAAACCATGTATTAGATTACCAATTCATTCCACATATGGTCACTAAGTTAGGGTTAGGTTTGGAGATTTTAATTTAAACATTAGATTTCCAAAAATATAATAGCACTTGTAGGGCTAACATAGGGCCATAACCAAGTGTGGAGTGAATTTTACCCATGGACATAGAATTCCACATAGGGAAGAAGATACATATATAGGGTCTAGAAATTCTTGAATAGGGTCTAGAAATTATATTTTTTGTGAAGTTGGTAGATGTTCCTAGGTGTAAAGTTAGAAGACCAACTATCATCTAGTGGTAAAGAGAAATAATTTCTGCCACTTGGTTTCGAGTAGCATTGGCCACGGTGATTCGATAAATTTAAACCGGTTTCCAAGGGTTTCAGGGATTAGTATTGGAGTTATAAAGCTTTTGGATCACCCTAAGTAAAATATGATGTGTTGAATCGGTTGATGTACTTTTGGCCAAAGACCCGAACTCAAAGTTGTCATGTCCTTCGGTACAGAACTATTGGTTGGTCATAAGTTTCGGTCCGAATAATGATTTTTTGCCGAATCGAATTTGGCATGTCACCATTTCTTGGACTATTGGTTTTCATAACCTTTTGCTTACAAATAAGTAAATAACTACTATGAATTTTGTATTGTGGATCTTGGTGCTCTAAGTCCGGTACCAGGAGTTTTTTATTCGAGCTTATCGTTGATAATATCAACAAATCCCTATGGGCTATGGCCCTATTCATGTATTACAAAATTTCAAAATAAAGTAAAAATAGTAATAAATTAAATTTATTTTGCATAATTATTATGATAATAATATATTTCACAATTTTTTATTTGACATCTAATTTATTTTACAATTAGTAAATAATTATATCGTAATATATTTACACAAAAACAGAAATGTATGTATATATAGACACATATAAACGTATACTTGTATAACGTTAGTAGATGTTCATAGTAAAAGACATTAACCTAACAAAACTGGGTCCGATCCGGACCACACGGTGAATGGCGCATTCAGACATAACACATGCAAGACTTTAATCAACCATTGCCCATGCTCATATCATATACTACCCAAAAAACATGAAAAGGAAATAAGTAGAACAGAGCATATTAGTCATATTTTATTTTCCAATATACTGTAATTCATATTTGTTTGCATCACGACACATCATTTATCATACATTCATTGATATAATACCAAAAAAAAAAAAAAAGTTTCCTAGAAATTTCTGATTAGACAAAATTTCAAAGTTAATTATATGTATGTGAAAATCTGAACTTGATTTTTAAGATAAGTTAGTTTTGTTCTTGTTCATAATTCATAAGTGTCATTTCATATTATTATTTTTTATTTAAGGGATTAAGTGTCATTTTCATTCACAAAACTAAACGATTTTTCTAGTTAACTTCATTACCTTATTGGCTTTAGTATCCTTTTGAGACACACTAGTTTAGTTTTGTGATTCCATGCACATGTGGTATTTCAATACTTAGTTATTGTGTAAACCTAAATAAGTTTTTCACATGAATGGTACTAGTAACATTTAAAGATGTGTTTTCAAACGAACTCATTGGTAGTGAATGGAAGAGTAGAGTAGTTTTTTCGGTCTTCAAAAACCATGCAAATTAAAGAACACTATTCACAAATAAAAAAAAAAACTTTAATCACATTTGTTCTACAAATATATTTACCCTTCAAGTAATGCAATTAAACTGTACTAAACTATCAAATTGCTTGCCCCGCACAGTTACTATTCATACTCGTTACTTATATTAACATTTTTAAAATACTTTTTGGAAAGTAACTTTTTTATTTTGTATTATTTGCAATCATAAATCCTTGCAATTTGAATAAATAACAAAACTTTAAGGTAGATTTTGTAATTAAATTATAATAAAATTGCAAAACTGGATATTAGTATTTATCACATTATTACATTCAACAGAATTTTCTATAATCTCATCTTATTTGCTTTAAAATTTATATTATTATATAAAAAATTTGTATAAAAAAATATATTTTTTTGCATATAATCTGAATTTTTGAAAACGTACGTATATTACTTAATCGATACAAAAAAAAAATTATGGTCTATAGTATTATTGATAATTAAGTAGCACGGGTCATGTGATGGAGCGGATTATAATTAATGTCTATATTAAGGTATTATTGATAATTGTATAACACATGTTATAATTTACATAATTATGATTCTAGATGCTTTACTGTCTACTATAATAAAACTTACAAATTAATTTAATCTAAACTAGACTATTTAAACGAAAGATGTTATAACAATATTATTTCATTATTTTGAATATTATATTTATTTAATTAAATTGATCAAATTACAATTATATAAAAATAAATTTTCATGCAATATTCCACGGGTTAAGCCAGAAATAATAATCAAAATATAATAGTACAATTTTATATACTAAACAAAACTAATAAAAATATACTTTAAAATATCTTCCGCGGGTTAAAATCTAGTTTTCTGTAAAGTTAAATTTTCATCAAAAAAAAAAAAAACAGATTTTGAAATGTAGTCCACCGACAGAAGCAATAAAGCTCAGATCATTGGAAAAGAGTCATTGAAGAAGAAAAGAACAAAAACGAACATGAAGACCTCAATACCTTAAATCTCATATTCCCCTTAACTTCATGAAACCACAACTCTTCGGCACAGAACCCATACACTAGGCGATATCTCAGTTTATTAAGTATAATTATAATGGAAATTTTTTTAATTATCCAAAAATAAGAGACTAGAGCTGATATAGTATAAGAGACTAGACTAAAATCCAATTTTGTTAGTGCAAAATGAAAAACTGTAAATGAAGTTGCTATCTCATGTTCCCTTTGATATTTATCCAATTTTATTTGGTTGTTGCTATTCTCAGTTAGTAAATGCAATATCTTGCATTGCATTCCGGCGTGTGACGATCATCCATCGTTGTATAACAATTATCGACGGTAATGACCTATTTATGTATCTTGATCAAATGAAAGTGAAGCAGTGCATATTAATATAGTTCTTTTCCTGATTTTCTTTTGAAGAAATAGCTCTTAGAGACAAAATTCGTTTTGTAATCTTGGACACATCGGACTGGATGGGCAGAATACAAATGTGAGTGTGATTGCAGGCTTGTTGGATGTGATAAAGGCAGTCAAGCAGGTTTAGGGAGAAGAGTGGAAATGGAAGTTGTTTCTGTATTTCATGTTCCCTACCACATTGAAAATTTGAAGCCAAATAGACTTCTATATTAGTTGTATTTATAATTATCTGTTTGGTGGATTAGAAATCGAGTTTCCGATTAATTTGCTTTCTTATCAGTGTCATGCTTTAGACTTTGAACATTAATTAACCTTTTTTTTTTATTGTAGTATTGCTTTAAACTTTAAACAAGTAGTATATAAATAGCAGTGAACATTGCTTATATGTTGCTTATGTTTTGCTTAAATAATTCTTGTTTTTTCCCATGAATAAGATCTTCATATTATTTCTTTTCAAATCTCTCTCAAATGTAAAACATAACCTAAGAAAATCTCAAAATTTTCAGTTCTTTTGATTTTTATTACTCTAATATATTATAATATATATATATATATATATATATATATATATATATATATATATATATATATATATATATATTCTTCTCATTTCTATATTTTGTTTCTAATTCTAAAAGATGTTAACATTGCTTTCTAAGTAATATCCTGACTATTAGGTTTGGGAAAAGCATTTTCAGTTTATTAACATCGACCCGGCTTAGTGAGACGATTACAATTTATTAAAAATTAGAAACTATACTTTTAAAAAATTGGTTTTAAATAATTCATTGGTGAGTAACATATTAACAAACAAACAAAATATCTAATAACATTTTTGAAGTACATTTTGTACTCAAATCTATTTTGGGTTATAACCTTTTATTTTGTATTATTTGATTAATCAAACACTTGCCATTTGAATAAATAACAAAACTTAAAAATAAACTTTGTGTCTCCATAATGATGGTGGTTGTAGCAAGTATTTGGGTCTCCCTGAGCAATTTGGAAGAAAAAAGGTTGATATGTTTCGTTATATTGTGGAGAAGGTGGCTGAAAGAACTAAAGGATGGAACACTAAGTTTTTGTCTCAAGGGGGTAAAGAAATTCTCCTTAAATCGATTGCCATGGCGATGCCTGTATACTCCATGAATTGCTTCAAGCTCCCTAAGAGTATTTGTGAAGATATTGAGAGAATTATATCAAATTTCTGGTGGAATAACAATCACCAAAGGAATTCAGTTCACTGGATTGCTTGGGACCGTATGAAGTTTTTGAAAAAGGAAGG